>NC_133617.1:399564371-399759371 GCF_048593235.1 Sminthopsis crassicaudata
GAAATGTTACTGTAGCACCTCCGAGAACAACTGCACAGGATGCAAGGTATAGTGGGACAATGAGATGAAAAACTTTTCAAAGTATCACAATAACCATATTTAGAAATTTACAGCCAGCCCCATGGAATCAATTAGATGATGGCAGTGATAATTCACATTTATGTGAATAGCATATTATATATACAATTTTATCATTTTTATAAAGCATTTTCCTTATAATGCTTTTAGGCAAGTAGTATAATCTCTATTTTGCCAGTACGAAAATAAGTTCAGAATGACTAACACTCTCAAGATTATACAGTTATAGTTAAGACTCAGTGCTATAATTGGAACCCAAATCTTCTAACTGTAAGGCTCTTTCTTCCATTCTATTACTCATTAGTTTTTCAGCACAGAAACCACACAAAACTCCTTAATCTTACCTGGGGTGTATCTGGCATCAGAATTTCCCCATCCTCCACCTATACGAAGGGGAGAATTATCCCATGTAGACAAGGGGGCCTTCTGACCAGTTAATCCCGGTGGCGGGCGGGACGGAGCAGTGATGTTTTTAGGTGGCAAAGGGACCTTCCACAGCTCATGAGCCAGAGAGGTGTTAGTGACTGAACCAGGAGACCATGTTGATTTGGAATCACTGTTTCTGGCTACTCAGAGGGAAAAAAGGTAAGGAAAAATGATACCAGAAAACAGGAAATTATTTGATCACTATGTGCAAATATTTGATGGTTTTTACTTGGATAGAGGCCTCAAGACTTCTATGAAGGAGATGCTATAATAGCCCAATTTAGCAATATTGCATTCAGTAGCCTAATACTACATTCAATAGAATTAAAAAGGAACAATTTAGTTTGGGAATGGTGACAGCACTTGGCAGTGCTAAACAACTAGGTTAACATATGGGAAGAAAGTATAGGAGTATGTATCAATTTCCATGGATGATAGCTATTTCTCATTTAACTTTACATGGAAGAAAAGAATCCACTTACCCATTTTTGAATGGAACAAAAAGGCTTTTGGAAAAGACAACATATAACACTCTAGACACAAGGGAATGAATAAAGGGGAGATCAACAAAAGTGTTGCAAACAACTGTCTTTGTTCAAACCCTTCCTTCTCTTGGCAAACCATGGGCTGGAGGGGCTACCTGAAGTGCTTTGTGCTGTACTGCTGAGGGAAACATTGTAGTTGGAGGCACGAATGGATGACCAGGCACTAGTTGAAGGCAGCGTGGTGTTCAGAGATGAGGATGACCCTGTATTGAAGGAAATATTTGACTTAACTCAGGAAAAAGAAACACATTATATGGAATTCCTTGAAATTGAAATAGACAAACATGACACAATAGGATATAGGATTTAACATGCAAAATATAGCACATGTCACCGTTATAAAAACAAACTATGTAACTTTAGACAAATCACTTCCCTCTGGAACAGATGGTCTTTCAGGGTCTTATGGACATTCACATTCTAACTACAATACATTCTAATGTTCTTAAAAAGCTATCTTACTAATAAATTAGTTTTATGTTGGTAAGGACACATGTTCTCCCTCTTTGTCCCTACTGCTTTCTCATGAGTTGGTCAAAGTAGCTGGGGTTTTATTACATTCCAATAAGATATGAATGACAATTCTCCAATGTAATTTTGGCCAGGAAGCCTTAGAGGATTATCTGTTCTAAGAAAGGCTCTGTGATACAATGAAAATACTCAATTTGGGAGTCAGAAGAGCTTTGTTCAAGTCTTGATTCTACAACTTATTATGTATGTGACTAGAGGAAAAAAAGTAAAACAGTTTGCCTAATCTTTGAAATAGGGAGTATTTTGAAAAGTGTAAAATGCCACAGAAATGTTATTTTTATGATTTCATTTGTTAAAACTTCATTTTGGGGAACAGCCAGCTGGTGCAGTGGATAGAGTACTGGCCCTGAAGTCAGGAGAACCCAAGTTCAAATGCAGCTTCAGACATTGAATACTTCCTAGCTGTGTGACCCTGGCTAAATTACTTAACCTCAACTGCATCAACAAAAAAATCCAAGCAAACAACAAATATTCTTGGTTGACAACTCATTAAATGAGTTATTATAACTTGTAATTACTATTTTTAAAATAACATAGCAATGATGCAGTAATAGACATTAAAATCCGTAATACACTACCTTGGCTATGGATGTGCTTAAGTCTGTGGTCTTACTTTTCCCACTTCACCCCACAAACACTCAAATAGCTGCATGTAGCTATAGGGTAGCCTCATCACTTTGAGGTCTTTTCCATGTCTAAATCTCTGATGCTATGAGCCTCAATATGCTTCAATACTGCAGACCTGACTATGTTAATACTGGTTGATTTTTATCAGCAAATGTGGACCAATATAACAAGAATTAAGATGATGATGATAACTCTCATTTCTACTGCATTTTTTTAGTTTGCAAAATGCCTTTTTTACAAGGTGGGCAATGTATCTCATTTTATAGACAAATATCTCATTTTATAGACACAAGAGTACTGAAGTGATTTGCCACCAGGTCAAAGTTGAGTAAACCGCAGTAGGAATGAGAACCCTCATGTTCTGATGCTCTTCTACGCTATTATGCTGTTTAGTACAGGCAGCAAAGGAAGTTTTTGCTGAATTTCAAACAGTCACATTTTTTAAAAAAATTAACTTTAAAAAGATTTTTTATTCATTTATTTTAAAAAGTTAATTTTCAAAATTTAAGAAACCTTGTGAATACAATATGCCAGGAGTAGCTATGTATAGGACTATTTCCCTGAACCAAATAAGAAGGCAGAAGAAACTGTCCCATTGGAATGTAATCTTTAGATTTGTCCTTACAAAAAATCTTGAGGAGGAAGGAAAGCAAAGCAAAGCAGAATCAATGAAACATTACAGAAAGATGAAAGTTACAGAACAAATAGGAAGAGAGCCCAATTTATAGATTTCATCATTAGGTACCCAAATATCACCATAGATTCTCACTACTTACCACTGTTCCTGTCCCTGAGGTGGTCAACTTCCCGCACAGTATTAATTGAAAGATTGTTTATGACACTGCCAGGAGTGACGTAAGGGTCAGTTTCAGGGTCAATGTTTGGATAACCTTTCCATGGTTCACCAGGGCGAAATTCTATAAATGGAAAAAAAATCAGAAAATATTAAAAAACTTAATTGTTAACTCTATAGTCTACAATGAAAATAAGTATTCAGTTTATTCATGCAGTTGTGCAAACTGCAAAAATTCTTCAGGATATATTTATTTCTACATTCTGATTAATATCTTAAAATAGCCAGTGAATTAACACAGATAATATGGAATTAATTTGATTTAGAAAGGAATGAGATTGTTTTCCCCACTCATTCTATCTAGAACCAGGGAGTGAGAGAACTTCTATTTTTCTGTGACTGTTTAACTGAAAAATGGTCTTTAAAATGCATTAGATGAGGAGCAGCTAGATGGCGCCAGTGGTATCTGGAGGACCAGAGATAAAATCTGATCTCAGAAGTCACTTAATCCCAATTGCCTCATAAAAAAAAGATGCATTAGATAACATTTGATTAAAATGTATTCCCTTTGATTTATACATTGAATAGGTTTGGTGTGTATACTTTAAGCATTTGAGATTACACTAAATAAAGGGTAGATGATGAGTGATCATATATTTTTAAATGGATCAATTGGGTGATATGTAGTGGATTCCAGTATAGGAAAAAGAACAATGGAATTGAAGCCAAAGTACTTATGATCTTGAATAAGTTACTTCAGTTATCTATTTTATTCTTCATTAATAGACTAGAAATCTGTAAAGTCTCTTAATATTCTATATTTATATATCAGTAGTTTCTCTTAGTGCGGTACATAGATCCCTGGAAGTCCCTTATCAGAGAGTATGCAAGGTCAACATATTTTCAAAATAATACTATGATGTTTTAATATTTAACACAACAAATACTGAGTGATTATTACCCACAACAAACAAAACTCTTTGGGAAGGTGTTCTTGGTAATCTTAAGAGTATAAAAGTTTTGACAATTGCTGCTATAAATTTTTTGGTGCTACAAAAAAGTATACAACAAAAAACCATATTTTTTCATTTATATGTTGAAAAAAGCAAGATCTAAAAAGCCCAAGATCCTAAGACGTATATTAGAAATGTATACTACAAATTACCTGTAATCACTGCAAATACCAAATTCATATAATGATATTAATTTATTTACCAAACAATTATTAAGACTCTACTAGGTACTACACACTGACAATAGAAAGCCATAAAAGAAAAGTTCCAGCCTGCAATGCATTTCCATTCCCTACTGGAGGATAATGTGCGTAGTGTGTAGCTTTATAGGCAAAAGCACTGACACAAAAGATGTAAAGTTGTGTAAGAGTGCAAGCAGGTTAATTTGGTTGAAACATTAAGAGTGCATAAAGAGGAGTAGTGTATAATAAACCTGGAGAAGTAGGCTATAAATAAACTGTGAAGGGATTTAACCACCAATAGAGGAGTTTGTATGTTATTTTACAGGCAAAAAGAAACTGATGGAGTTTCCTGACCAGATCTGCCACTCAGACCTGAACTTTGGGGATATGACTTTGGCAGTTGTGGAGAGGGAAGAGATTTGAGAAAAGGAGATCGATTAGTCCAAGTGAGAGGTGAATGACAAGGCCGAATTAGGCTGCTGACTGTGTAGAGATCAGATGAGAGATGTTGTGAAAAGAGAAATAATGAGACTTGATGTGTAATTAGAGATGGAAGAGAAAAAAGACTGTCAAGAGTGACTCCAGTTTGAGAACCTAAGTGACTGAAAAATCAGTGATATTTTCAAAATAAGAAGGGTAATTAGGAGGACAGCCATATCTAAGCAGAAATAATGAGTTTGGCATTTGATATTGTTGAGTCTGAGATCTTAAATGGGCAGCTGATAATGAGGGATGAGAGATTAGGAGAACTAAGGACTTGAGAATATGTGGATTTTGGAGAAATCTATAAAGAGATGAACTGATGAGGTCCTAAAAATGAGAAAGGAGAGGGAAGAGTATGTAAGACATGGTTCTCAGTTCATCTAACGTTACTGGGTAGATATGGACAATGATCCTGCAAAGGAGAGAAAGAATGAATAGAAAGGGAGGAATTGAGCTAAGAAAAGTAACGTTATGAAACCTGAGGGAATAAAAAAAAAAAATATGAGGAAAGGCCATTAGTTTAAGGAAATGAGGCTAGTGGAACTTTATAAAGAATGAACAATTTTCTTGGAGAAAGCAATTCCGGTTTAGTGGAAATAAAGCTGCATGAAGTTGAAAAATGACATAAGTAAATGAGGAAGCCGACACAGGTGACTGTTTCTGGTAATTCTGGTTATAAGAGGTGGGTGAGACATTAGGACAACAGCCTGAGGGGATGGATAGTCAAATGAAAGATTTTTTCAGGGCAGGTGAGATCTGGGTATGTCTGTAGAGAGCAGGGAAGGAGTTGGCAGACATGCAAAAGACTGAAGATTAGAAAGAAGGGATGTTTGGGGAGAAGTAGGGACTTCATTGAAGACTAGGGCGAAGGAGGAAATAAAGAAGGATTCGAAGAGGTTTTGACATGTAGCACAGAGGTAAAAGAAGAGGGGGTAGGGAGAAAAGTAAAAGTGGAAAGCTTGAAGAGAAAAGCGATGACTTTGCTGGCAGTGAGGGTGCAGGGGTTGCTCTGATCTTCCTCCAATGTCACTTCACAGTAGTAAGCAAGATCAGGAAAAGTAGGTGACTGGGGGTATCCAGGGTTAGGTTTGGTATAAAGGAACAACGATAAGATGAAGAGAAAAAGACAGCGTGAGGGTGAACTGGTGTCTAAGCACACTGGGAAGACAGACACTAGAACAGATCTGACAGCCTGGAGGAACAGTGGGGGGGCAGACAACAGGCCAGAAGCCACCACATGGACAAAGATCAGGTTTCTCCAACCTGGAGTAGGAAGAGATGTAAAAATAAGCGGATATGATTTCAAGAGGTTATCAGAGTTCATGATAAAGGGAGTGCATTTGTTTTGGGTGACCTAGTAGGGAGAGGGTTGAGCCCAGAGTTCAAATTTAGCCTTGTACACTTACTTACTGTGCACCCTGTCAAGTCCCTTAGCCCTGGTTTGTATCAGTTTCCTCATCTGAAAAAATGCATATGAGAGCACCCATCTCTCAAGAACATTGGGAGGATCAAATGAGATAATATTTGTAAAGGAGCTCAGCATAGCGCTTGGCACAGAGAAGACACTTAAGGAACAGTTTTTCTTTTAAAAGGTGTGGCTGAGGTGGAATTAAAGTAGAGGTCACGAGAGGTGAGGGTGTTCAAGGGAACACTAACACACATCCTTGGAAGTCTCCGTGGATAAGGGGGATACAGAGATAAAGATTATCAGACAGGCATTTAACTCCTTGAGAAAGCAAGGAGAATGACCTGGGAGTCAACAAAGACTGGCCACCAACATCTTCATGACAGGTTCCTGGGTGACAGCAGGGGAAAGAGGGTAAGTGGGGAGTCAGGGTGACTGTGCCCCCTCAGTCCAATATGTTGGAGTATGTGAGAAAAAAGTCATTAGGTATTGAAGAGGATGACTGAGACAAAGAGATGTTAAATTTCTATGAGTGTCAGAAGACAGAAAGAGGAAAACATCTAAGAAGAAAGAGTTCATCTGGAGTGAATCAAAGGACAAAACAGAGGGAATAGACAGAGGTGGATTAGGGACTTTGAAAGGAGAAGTGAGAAAGAAGACAGGTAGCAGGGGACTGGGAATAGTCTTTACTTAGCTGATTATTCTGTATCACTGGATTTACAACAGGAAAAATTATTTGCTACAAGGAATAATAAAGACTTTCAAGTATATTTCCATAGTGAAATTTTCATAATGAAAAAATCCCTAACAGTTCAACATTTACCTGGTGGCCAGTTAACACTGCTAGAGCCATTAGGCGATTTGGCACGTGGCCAGCCATCCCCAATTGAACCAGGAGGACTGGCTGGTGAATTACTGCTGTTCATAAACTCATATGGAACAAACGGAGACTCTTCCAGCCTAAAACCACTTGAAATAGCACCTAAAAAAGAAAGAAAAGTTTGCTAAATGAACTTGTTATTCAATTTACATAATTTAAAACATATAGGAAGAACATAATCTTAATTATTATTTAACCAAAAATGATTGTATTGTCTCTTGAGCTTATAATGGTGATGTGTTAAAGGGAATGATAAAAGTCTCCCCCACCCCCAACATGAAATACTCATAACTTAGATCTTGATTTCAAATTAATGATTGAATTGGAAGTGGAATATGGTCAGCAGCAGAAAACTGAGGCATAGTATGCCCGACTGTGGTTTCAAAATCTACCCTGGTAAGAACTCACTTCCTTTAGAATAAATGTGATACAAGGAACTAAAAATACTTGTAATAAAGAATGTTTTAAAAGAACCTGCACATATGTTTGAGAGAAATATATACTTACACTTAAAATTCTGGGACATAAATATATACTACACACCCACCTGCACCCAACCACACACATTTTTTTTTCATTACAAAGAAAATTCCAATTATAAAGCAATTCAAAACTTGTTTGTTGCAAAGAAAAAGAGGAACTTCGCAAAGAGTAACTGAGAGGAATTTTAGGATTAAACTATATCATATATATATATATATATATATATATATATATATATATATATATATATATATATATATATATATATATATATATATATATATATATATATATATATATATATATATATATACACACACAGACATACATATATATAAAAACTATTTATAAACTATACTTATATATAAACTATACCCTATGTATATACATTATACATGAGAGAAAACATCAATATAGGGCTTATCTATCAAGGTTATTCTATGCATAGAAGTTGGATTTTGAATTTCCCTTGACTCCTGGGTAGAAGAAACATGACTGGAGGAGTGGCCCTCCTTTGTCCTCTACCTCAATGTTTTGAGCACTTATCCCCTGAAAATTCTGGTATAAACAAATGGTATCAGTTAATTTGTTCCTAAAAACCCATTTTTGATTGGGATAATAGATGCTGGAAGGCACCATACTGTATCACTGATAAGGAGATTTTGTAATGAATAAGAGAATTCATATTTCATTAAGGTAATTTTTGTAAATAAACTTTAATTATAATGTATTAAAAATGAACCATTATTATTTCAGTTGAATAATCATTTAAGTACTGCATACTGAGAATATAATTTAATTATTGTCTATATTTGAAGGATTTTATCTCCTATGTGTTTTTTTCTCTAGTCAATGCTGTTAATGAACAAAACTGAATATTGTCATTATTTCATTTTTTAAAAAAGTAAAAAACTTTAAAACATAAGCCTTATGAACATTCCTTTTACAAAAGAAAAAAATTTACTCCCTTACTTCCAATAAACAAATTATTTAATAGCCACCAACTTGAGATTTAGGGAATTACGCTAATAAAATGATTATAGTTTAATAGCTTGCATACTTTTAATAACTATATTTAATCTTATGTGTTTAATAAATAAGCTTGCCTATATTCAAAATTTATTCAGATTACTCTTTAGATAGCATGAATTATATAGAAATGTCCACTTGTTGACCATAGAAGCATGGTATCAATTTGTACGATCTTAAGAATTTACCCTTTAGCTTACTGTAATTTTAAGTGTTGTGATTTTAGCATCTTAGCCTCTGTATATCAAAATCTTGGTTGATGTTGACTACAGACTTCTGGGACACTCCTTTTCCTTCCTCTATGAATTCAGTACTTGGCTCACAATCTTTGTTTCCTCAGTAAGTCATGTCCTCATATTGATATGCAAATACTCTAAAATCCTAGCTCTTCAATTTACTGCTTTGCTGTAGCTTTTCCCTCCACTCCACACACATAAAAAGGTCCTTTCATCTTGCTATCACTACAAATATGACCTCCAGGTTCATGAACTCTGAAATTACTTTATCTAATCAAATCTACTGGCTTTCCACTTCTCTCTGCTTCCCAATACTGAAACCTGTTTAGTCCATACTGTGACCTCTAGTACCATTCTCTTTCAGGTGGTTCCAACCCTTACACTGGCAACATTTTCCTGTTTTCGTCATCTTGACCCCTTGATGAATCAGTTCAGTTCTATTATTTTCCTCATCATATCACTGACTGTACCTAGGCCTTAGCCTTGAATCATTCCTCAAATCAGCTAACTTCTGTTCATGTGCTGCTGAATGAAAAAGGGTGTGTGTGTGTTTGTGTGTGTGTTTGTGTATGACAGAGCCTTGCTGAGTCCTACTAATTTTGTAATTAACTTTAAATGGGCTTTTACTGCTACTAGGAAATTCTTCTAAACTTTCCCTCTTCACTGTAATTCTTCTAAACATTTCATCCCTCTTCAAACCTATTGTTTTCCTCCTTCCCTTCCACCCTCAACTGATTCCTTACTCATATTTTTCTAAAAAAAAAAATTGAGGCCCATTCTTCTCCCTTATTTCCTACCACTCAGATTCCTTCTGCTATTTCCTCTTTCCCCCTTGTCTCACATGATGAGATCCTCCTCCTTCCCAAGACCAAAGCCTTCTACATTCACAAGCGATCGCATCCCAATCTCTTGTCCAGCAAACTGTCCCCTTCCTCGATCTCTTCCTGTTTCTGGCTATTTTTCTGTTGCCTACAAACATGCCCACAGCTCCTCCAACTTCAGAGAACTCTCACTTCACCCATTCATAACTGCCTATTCTCTCTTAGGCCTTTAGTGGCTAAATTCCTCTAGAAAACAATCTATAAAAAGTGCCTCTACTTCCTCTCCTTTCCCCTGCTTCAGCTGATTTCCAACTTCATCATTCAACTGAAACTATTCTCTCAAAGTTACCAAGGATTACTTACTGGCCAAATGTGGTGGCCTTTTCTCAACTGTCACCCTTCTTTATCTTTCTGATGCTTCTGGATCCACTTCTTGACCCACTATTCTTTTGGGAGGTTTCATGACACCATTTTCTCCCGGTTGTCCTCCTACTTCTCTGACCTCCTCCTTTATCTCTTTTGCTTGATCTTTATCCAAGCCATATCCACTAATTGTGGATATCCCATAGGACTCTGTCTTGGACCCTCCTTTCTTCTTCCACACAATTTCAATTGATCTCATCAGCTCCCATGGATTCTAGTATCATCTCAATACTAATGAAACAGGAGGACCAACCAACAGACTGTAGTAATAGTCTGAACATTAGGAAGTAAGGACCTGAAGATATTGTAAGGATGGGGCAGTATCAGAGGAAAGAAGGGGTTATATTCAAAATATTTTATAAAGGTAAAATTGATAGGCCTAGGCAAATTCGAAATGATGGATGAGAGAATGAGGAGCCAAGGATGTTGAGTGTTTGGGGAACTGCGAAAGATAGTGGTATCCTCAACAGTAGTGGGGAACTTTGAAAGGGGCAAGATTGCTTGGTCCCCCTATCATAAGTCTCTTCCCACTCTACTTAGCTGTCAAAATGATTGTCCTAAAATTCAAGTCTGACCATGTCACAGCCTACTCACCTACTCACTAAATTCCAGTGGCTCATTATCATCTCCAGAATCAAATGTAAAACCCTCAGTTTGCCATTCAAAGCCCTTTATAAGCTTTCCAACCTTTTTTACACATTCCTTCTCCTCCCCACCCCATACATGTATTCTATAATTCACTGACATTGATCTTCTGAGAAAAAAATTCTGTGGGTAGGACACTCCATTTCCCAATTATGGCATTTTCAATGGTTGTCCCTCATAAATGGAATTTTGTTATATCTTGTCTCCAATTTCTGACTTCAAAACCTAGCTAAAATTCTACCTTCTGCAGTAAGATTTTCTCAGTCCCTCTAAAGGTTATCATTTATATATCCTATATATAGCTTGTTTGTACATAATTGTTTGCATGTGGTCTCCCTCATTGGACTGCACAGAACAAAGACTGGTTTTCTCTTTCTTTTCTTTTCTTTTTTTTGGTATTCCTAGTGCTTACCACAATGGCTGGCATATAGTACATGCTTAATAAAATGTTTACTGACTGACTGATGAAAGTCAAGAAAGCCAGCGAGAAAGTAGGTAGTAGTAAAAACCCAGAAAAAAGGGAGAATAAATATAATTTGTGATGTAACTAATGATAAATATGAAGAATTCAGGGAACCAATGGAAAAATTTGAATGAACTGACAGAAAAAGAAAAATAATGTATGTGACTATACAGGGATACAAAGGTAGATTGATACTAAAATGAAACTGAACAATGCAATTGTAATGATTATTTTGTTTTTGATAAAGTGAGGAAAAACAACTGCTTCTCAATGAAGAGGTGAGGAAGTATGGAGTAGAATGCCACAAGCACTTGTCAGTGTTTGGTCTATTTAGTTTTGTAATCACTTTTATGAAGAAAGGCCCAGTGGTGTTGGTGGATGGTGACATAATCAGAAATGTAATAATTTGAAAGAGTGAATTGGATAAATTTGAAAGAATTTGGCTTGAAGTAATATCGTAAAGTCAATTTTATACCATGTTTGCTGGAATTTTGATCCAATGATGTGTTCACAGAAATGCTGTCCACTGTAGTCCATTTCCTCAGTCTTGACTGTGGCTCTTTAATACTGTTCATATCCATGTTTACATTCAAGTTTGAGTTCAAGCCTAAGATAATTTTTAAAAAAAGATTTAACTTACAAAATTAGGGTAACAGAAGAAAAACATGCTAATCTTAAAAAAACAAAAAGCTTATTTCATTAATTTCATGCTTTTAATTGTTCTTAATTTTCCATAAATATGTTGCTTTTCAAAAGTTATGGCACAGCCAACATAACTAGACATAAGCAAGGCAGTCAGTGCAAACAGATTGGGCTTTCAGCTACAGTCATGCAAAAATGCCAGAAGAGTTATGAGGAAGACCAGTTACCCAGTAGAGGAGGAAAGAGAAGAGGGGAAAAAAAGCCCAAATGAACAAATATAACTAAACTAATTTCCAGTCCAATGCAAAAGGTTTCTAACCACCTCACTTAGCTATGTGTTCATCAACAATTTTAATGTTTTAATTATACTTATCAACATCTAAGAAATCTTTATTTCTTCCTATGAATGTTTCTGATTTTTGGTAAACTAGAACTTTTTTAGTTTGTTTGCTTCATAAGGCTAAATTACCAAGTTTTTAACATAATACTTATCTTAGATAAAATTTTTCAGGTACTTTTCATCTTATTATATAGTGTTGCACCCAAAAGTAACATTTTCATGTTGTCTAGATCATAGAATCATTTCAAAATTAGTATATTATTCCTGTTGTACTTAAAATTCACCATTTTTTTCCAGCTAGTGATAACATATGTTCCCAAACATAATTAGGTTTGATGTTTATATGAAAATTTTGGTGTTTGTATAAGTGTTAGGAAGGCTTCTTTGGCCAAGCAGAAAAATTTTTTTTCCATATACAAAGAAAAAGGGTCTCTCCAGAAAAGATAGTTACAGCATAAAATTTCAAATGGTCAAAGTAAAATTTCAAACAAAGCCTTATTATTCCATTGAACTAAAAAACTGGAGAAGAATGTTAATACTTTATAGTAGTGGCAGGAAGGAAATATCTGTTGCTAATAGTGCAAGTTATACTATCTTGTAAACTTTCATATACTGTCCTTTCAGTGGGTGCTCATCTGCCACTGGAACAGCATTATTTCTTGAAGTTGTTCAATGAAATGAATTATTTGCTTTGGGCAAGTATGTATGACGTCTAATAATCCCAAGTATGGCAGCTCTATTTTAATAGTTTAAATTGAGGATTATCATAAATCTCCCTCAAGCTACACCATGGAATGTGTTCTCAGTAACAAAACTGGGATAGGAACAAACCCACGCCAGAAGTTAAACGTCAAAGAATACAGGGAAAAAGCAAAATGAGGAGCACAAAAGGGAATGTAAAAGGAGCAATATTAAAAGGGACCTAAAAAAGGAGAAAATATACAAGCCTGGACTTTCCACTGGGGAAATTGGATAAAAGCCTAGAGACACAGGAAAAAGGGGAAGAAAAAAGACAGAAAGGCTATTGCATTTGATAATGGCATTCCCTTCCATCCACCCATCCCAATTTTCTCATTTACAATGGCTGCCTAAAATATCATCCTAACTGGGTAAAATTTATTAACATATACAACAATTTCCTAAATAATTAATGTGAAGAACTAAATATTATAAAAATCATCTTTTTCCTACTACTTCTTCAGTGGAGTACTACTATCTCTGATACAGTGTTTCCAAGATTCTTATTTCAGTTCCACGCAGTTAATATTACAATTAATCATATAATCTGTATTCAACTAAGAAAAAAAGTATTAGAGGATCATTAACCTTAGAATTTAAAATTGTTTCTAAAATATTTCAAGCAGAAACAAAGAATTTCACCTACTGAAACTAAATGGTTGGAGAATTTCTTTTTTCAATAGTAATGAGATGAACCTAGTAAAGCACAAGGGATTATCTTAATAAAAGGACTGAAAAGATTATAGCCAATGTTGTTCCCAAGAAAAAGAGAATCCAGGTAATGATAAGTGAGGAGGCTGTGCATCAACTTAAGATACTGGACCAAGATGGAAAACTCACCTATAGGGAAGTTGCTGAAAGCATTTATTGGTGATGGCCCTTTTTGCAGTTCAGGTGTAGTGTGGGGCATGACATTCTCAAGAAAAGATTTCATGGCAGGCTGATGGAGCGACTGTGGTTGAGATGGTGGAGTTTGCTGCTTCATCAACAGGTTTGGATCAAGCTGACGAGATTGTTGCATCATCTGCTGCATACTAAGGGGTCGACCCTTTTAATAATAAAAAAAAAAGATTAGTAAGCTTACATGGGGATGTGTGTGTGGGGAAGTCTTTAGGAAGAATTACTTATTAACTAACTACTTGCTCCTAGTCAATGGAATTGCATAATCAGAGTGTACCAGCAATGCAATTTGTAGGAAAGGTTAGGATTTTAGTACTTAGCTGCAGAATTATGAAATTCTACTACCATTAAAACACTTGGACTATGTTTACTTAGAATTAGGAATATTTTAATACTGAAGAGAAACTATTCAGGACAATAAATACCTACTGCTGAGGATTAGCTAGGTGGTATAGTGGATAGAGTATCAGCCCTGAAGTTAGTCAGGACTTGAGTTCAAATCTGATCTCAGACACTTAATACTTCTTAACTCTGTGACCTTCCGCAAGTCACTTAACCCCAATTGCCTCAATTTAAAAAAAAAAAAAAAAAAAAAAGCAAACAAAGATAAATACCTGCTGCTCTTGCTGCTGTCGGCCACTAGAAGGCATGCTTCTCTGATTCTGCACCTTTTGCTGCTGGGTCAACAATCGCTTGAGATAAGAAAAAATGTTTCACATTATGTTTAAAAAATATTTTCAAATGCTTTAAAAATAAACAAATTCTGCAAATTTGCAATGGCTATTATTTCACTTACTTGTAACTGGGAAATCTGAGAAAGCTGGTTTAATTGGGATAGCTGGCTCAACATGGCTACCTGTTGAGGGCCAAAGAGTGGACTCAGGCCACCCGCTGTTTGGTGCATACTTCAGTAATGAGACTGGAACCTAAAAAAAAAGATCCAACTAGTGAATTAAAGATATTTTCCAATCAGAGATTCAGTTTTAGCATCTGGTCTCTTCCACCAGCTTGCCTTAATGGCCTTACATGAAGTTGATTATTTCCATTAAGTCCAGCCTAGTACCTAAGGAAGGCAAGTTTGTGAGAGTCAGACTAACATAATAAAAACATAGGAATTTCCATTTTGACATACTCTTTTAATGTAACTACTTAGTTTGTCCTTACTATACCTTCACCTTTCTCTATATTTATTGTTAATGTAAAACTTACCTTCCATTATTTTAGTTTTTTTTTCCTGTTCTTCATAATTTCTGTGGGTACAAACCCCCACTCCCCTGACATCTCTCAAAAAAGTCATCCTTATGGATTCCTAGGCTCACGCCAGCCCTATACACTATGCTACTAACACCTTCCATCATCATGCTCACTGGAATACATTTGTTTTTTCAGTGAGCACAGACTCTTTCACTTTTCATTTCTTTCACCCTCCAACCTCTTCTCCCCCCCAATAAGCATTCCTTCCAGGTCCTTGCTTAAAGTGCACTCTGGTGTTCCTGGATGACACAATTTTCCCCTTCAATGTGGACACTCCTTATCCCATTCTTGCAATTATGGAGATAAAGACAAAGACTTAGCAAACTTCTTGCAACCTCCACTTCTGCTTAGAGATTTACCTTCTATTTCTTCTGGAAGCCCATATAATTCACATATTACATTTTCCTTTTCATCTAGTATCTGATGGGCATTTGTTTTATGGGTTTCTTAGTATTTTTTTGTTTTTTTGGGGGGAGGATTTTAGCACCCAGCTTAGTACTCTTTCCAATCCCTGTAAATCACATGCAATACTCTAATCACTAAGGTCTGAAATGAAAATTCTCTTCACTGACATGAATTTCCTACCTTTCCCTTAACTTTTATAGATCCACTCAATCTAGTCTTTGCCCTATATGAAACTTCCTTCTGACTTACTTTTGTTTTTCTCATTCAATCTACTTATGACTTTCCTTTCCTTCCTAACTGGGCCCATAAGAAATCCATGTCTAAATGTACTTGTACTAACGTTTAATTGTCTAGACTCCTGTTCCATGGTCCCAAAAAGAAAACATAAAAGAAAGAAAGAAAATGAAAAAAACCCAATTAAAAAAACTCACCAAATGGACCTGAACTCAAGATAAATTTGCATTAATTTTTAACTGGTTTCTGAATGTTTCATAGATCATAGATTTTCGAATTGGAAGGGTCAGAGTCTTCTAGTTGAAATCTCTCAAGAAACAAGTCGAAAGAGGGTCAACATTTGGATGCTGGGGCTGAGGTATTTGCAAATCTCACATATAATAAGCAGTGGAACTGTTTGATATGAAACCATGTTCCCCTGACTACAAATCTAATATCCTTTCCCATAAACATTATTTCCTGTTCAGAAATCCTTTCTATTTTTTTTTTTCCCCTATAATTGCATTTGTCTTCTCCTTTACTCTTGTACCAGAGGAAATAACATGCCTTTTGCCCAGGGCTAACTATTCCATATATCCATTCTATCATCTCATTTTACATCTTATAGGGCATTGTGCTTTCAATTATTTATCTCCTATACCCTTAAAATTTCAAACTTTCTTATTCTACTGGCTTCTTGCACTTTACTAAAAACACATTCTAATCTTCACATCTTAAATACGAAACTTTTTAAAAATCCTCCTTATTAACGCTTCCAATTTTTTTTTAACACTACACATTAGTTTTTCAAGTTCCCAGAATCATTTTTGTCTCCATTGAACCTATCTTTCTGAAGGTCACCAATAATTTCCTAAAAGTCAAATAAAATGGTTCTTTCTGTTTTTCCTTTTTTGCTGTAATTACTATAAAATAGTACTTTCTTCCTAAAAATCTTTTCTAACTGAGATACTGTTTATTCTCAGTTCTTGACCAGAAAAGGACTCTTGAAGGCTGAAATTAGCTTAGAAAACCACCAATTAAAAAATTATCTCTGTTGTACTGAATTTTATTTATTTTGGTAAAATTTTTCAATTAAATTTTAATCTAGTTTGGCTTTCTTTTACTCTATTTTTAAAGTTAACTTCTTGACTACTTACTTCTTTCTACACCTTAATTTTGCATTCTCCACTGTCCAGTTCTTGATCTTCTTCCTTTCCTTTTCTACGCTAATCTCTTTCAAATTTAGATGGCCAGTTAATGCTTCTCACCTAACATTAGACCTGTACTGCCATCTAAATGAGTTATTGATACTTTAAACTAAATGTCCCAAACAGAAATCATTACTATTCCTCTAAAACCTTTTCTTCCTCTCGTTTTCCTTCCTTCTATCAATGGTGCTGCTATGTTCTTACAGAGTTTGGTCCTCTCTTGGGTTCTTCCTTCTTCTTTGGAATCCAATCAGTTGTTAAGTCCAAGGACATTCTTGTATCTGCCACTTTTCTCTTTTTTGCAAAGAATAATGAAACAGTTTTCTAACATATCCAAAATGTCTCCAATCCTGGACCTCTTCTAATCTATCATATACATTGTTATAAAAGTAATTTTTCTAAAAGCATTATAATTACTCTCTGAAGAAAAGACAGAAAATGGCAAATCAAACCACTACGATGACCTGGATCAAAATCACCATATTACCTCATATAGGAGACAGCCCAGAGTCCAGAAAACTCAAGAGGCATGAGAATAGCAGTGTCTCTTAAATCACCAAACCAGTATCCAGTCAGCTACCATAGCCATTGATGGAAGAAATAAAACATTTTGGAAAAGAGGCCAGCATTTCTTATCACCATCAGCAATAATTGCTGACCAAATACCACCAAAAGATAAATGAGCACAAGAACCTTGGCAGTGGCAGCACTGACCCCCACCTTTGCTCCAATGTTCCTACTTCCAGCCTAGCCTATCCCATCATCCAAGGAAGCAACTCCTGTGAAAACAGGACTAATCGTCAACCCCAACTGCTGATCCATTGCCACTCACTCAATGGACATACAGGCAAACCAGCTTAGCTGAAATCAAATCTGTCACTTCCCCTTGGATCCTGACAGAAAGAGCCTAGGACTCTGAACTCAAGAGACTTGGAAGTGGTGTGCTTTCAAGTCAGTGTCTGTAACCACTATCCTGGGAAGCACACCCTGCAGAGTTGTAGCCTGGCAAGTGCCCATGCAGATGCTAGAGTCACAGTTAAATCCAGGAAATAAAGCTCTTTCCACCAAAGTCCTTAATTCAATTGGTTAGACATAAGAAACCTCCTTATCAGTAGAAATGGTGATCAAGAGGCATTGCCATCTGTTTTGTCTGTCCATACAAACATCAGAAGACTGCTCCATCTGACTTGCTCAGCCTAACATGTTCCTTCTTCCCTTAGAATATGAGCTACCTGGAAAGCCAAGATTGTACACTTTTCTGTTTGTATCTCTAGCATTTAGCCCAGTGCTCTGTACATGTTTCCAAGAGGTTTTATTAAGTACTTTATTAAGTAAAGTTTGTACCTCTCTGCATGACATTCAAGAGTTGCTACGATCTGGCTTCAATCGTATCCCCTCCCCCTCCCCAACTGACTTTTGTTATTATGGGAATATGCAGTGTAGCTATCTTTGCACAAAATGTCTTTTCAATGTGAGAATTTTTGATGAACTATGTATGTTAATGACAAGACTTTTATTTTGTTACTGTTGTTCAGTTTTTGAAAAGGGAAATGGCAGATTATTAATGTATATAAAAATAAATAAATGCCTTTAAAAAGATTACTATTCTGTGTATATGACTTGTGCTTTTTTGCCTGTTTTTAAACATGTTGTTGTCATTTTTACTGGCAATGTTCTTCCCCTCCCCTCCACCTGTATTCTCTTCTCTATACTGATCTAAGTTCTATAAATCCTTCAAGGCCTGGCTCCCATACTACCTCTTTCAGGGAGTCTTTTTAAGCCTCTTTAAACAAAAATTATCCTTTCTCTGAATCACTGCAACACTTTGCAGGTACTATTCTATCAGACTCAAGGTGCTGCACTGAAGAAATTCCTTACATTTTAGCTCCAAATTTTTTAGCTTATTTGTATTTGTTATCAATTCAATTAAAAATTTCTTAAGTGCATGCTACATTTGAGAGCTTTACACCCTACTTCTCCATGTCTCTCATTATTTTGGATAACTTAACCCTGGATATAAGTCAAAGATTTGAGTTATAACATTTAGCAATGTTACACCAGCAAAGTTTTCTTTTAGCTCTAAGTTCTAAGTAATTAAAATATGTGATGTATATTAAAGTAAGTAAGATATATGAAGTAAGCTTTATAAGAAGCACATATAAAACAAGTGAGGTGAATTTACCTGAGGGGATAGTAATGGAGGAGGCACTTGAGCACGGAGATGAGGCTGAGATGAATTGAGAGGTTGTGCTGGAGGCTGCTGCATGCCCCGGGGTTGTGCTGCTGTGTTACCAACACCAAACATACTGGGATTGCCATTCTATAAAGAGAAGGTGGAACTATTTAGCAAGCAACACTCCATTGCCTTGCCATAGGAAAACACTTCCGATATTACTGATTTTAACACAAAAGCTCAAGATAAGTGTTCCCAGTGACTAGGTTACTTCATTGAAAACACCTAAAATATGTACATATAAGCACTCACCTGTCTAACAGAATTCAAGTTTTGCATGCCCAGCCCCGCTATGGAGCCAAGGGCTTGGTTAGGTAGTGCACTATTTGAAGGGGGAAGCTTCATGTTTTGATTGGACATAAACTGCATGTTTTGGGACTCGTCTGCTACAATGCCATCCTGATTGGACAGACAGAAAGATGTGCAACACCAGCCAAGCAAGCAAGTAGAAGGGAGAAATCATTGCCAGGAACAGAAGAGAAGTCACATGAAATTCCAGCATCAACAGGAAACAAGTAGAAAACAGAAGACATCAGATTAGTCTTATTTCTAAGGCAAGCAAAAACAAAAATATTTTATATGGATTAACAGGAAGGCATAGATTTAATTTCTATGATAAGCAAATGTATTAAAAGGATAATGGAGTACAGATGTTTTATGAGAATGACATATTTTGGCATAAGACTTACAGAATTTTACATATAATGTTAATGTGAAAACGTTAAATCAATCTATTTATTTAAAAAAGAAAAGCAATTTCTTACCTTATCAAAATAAGGACTGCGATCCATGGAAGACTCTTTGGAAATCTGAGGACGAGAACCAGGGCCTTTCCCTACGACTCGATTGTAATCGCCAATGTTTAGGCTATGCTTATCAATCTCCATTCGTTTGTCTTGTAACATTCCTATAAGACAAGTAAGATAAAACGATGAAATTTGACTGGAATGGCCAAAAGAGCCAGTAATTTCATAAGAGATAGCAGAAGGTACTCTTTTCAAATTAAAACAACTTCTGTCTCAGTAGAAAATAAGAAAGTATAAATTTTTTGCATTGATCTATGAAGATAGTAGAAAACTAGCATAATTCTTGAGCAGAAGTGATATTCCCAGACTCTTACTAGAGTATGAAGGTGTTATATGTAATTAATGTTTATGATGGATTTGTTTTTATGTGACCAACAAATACACCAATATTGATAAAGAGTAGGTACATAAAAAATGTTTATTGATAGCTAGATTGGAGATTTCAAATGTGAAGCAGCAACTGGGAAGATTGGTGGAGCTAAAGAAAAAGAATAAACTGGGAGTAGATGACAAGAAGTTTAATTATGGAAATTTAAAATATTAAGAAGGAGGTTGGAAATGCTGGACTAGAGTTCAAGAGAGAACAAAGTTAGAAACTACTTCTATAGAGTTCAAAGCAATAAGCTTGCAAATGAATGATCCAACAGTGCTTTGTTTCTTTTTTTTTGGATGGATTTTGAGGACCTAGAGGTTTTACACTTGTAGAATCCTGACAGGAAGTAGCACAAAACAATAATAACTTTCATGTGGCCTTATATTATCAAAAGTTGCTAAAAATCAGATAGCAAGAAACCAACTGTTGTAGAATTCACAATCACATGCTGATTTTCTGTTTCCATATAGTCATTGTCATACTCCATTTTTGGATTTTGTTTTCTACCTCTTATCTCACTTCCAGTTTGATTACTCAACCTTTATACTCAGGTTATATCATACTTATACTCATTATATATATATCAGTATAATGAATTCTGTTTGTCTGGACAGCAATGTGGACTTAAGATAATTCAGGCTCTGAATTTCGAACACATCTTTTGACTTAATGCAGAACTCTGACCTAATTTTATTATTTTGCTTTAAATAAATGAATGCCCTCTCCTTTTATGTTAATTATTCCTTACTCATTCAATTTTTCCCAATGTGTCTTCTTGATTATAAGCTGTTTTAAATCATGCAGAATGGTATGGCCTAAGTTTTAGTTCTGAATTTTAATTACTGCGACCTATTTCATTGTTACTGTAACATGGCAACTTTTCAACAATAATAACAATAACAAGAAAATTAACACAAAAATAACTGACTACTGAATGAAGCAGGAATATAATTCTAATTTTTGCTTGGAAAAGTTTTGCTTAATTCTAATTTTGCTTAGATTTTCTAATTTAAAGAGTAAGAATAACTTCACTATAAAATGACTGCTAGGAAGAAATTATGCTGTTAATTTTATTATAATCTTCTTTCCAGGAGGGATTACTTATTTTAGGAATTCATTTAAAGGCAAGTCTCACCCATAAAGAATTCCCATAACATAGATGACAAGAACAATGGTATAAAACTCAAGCAGATATTAGATAATGCATCTAGAATTGGGAGGAAGGTAGAAAAGAAACATTTATTATCTTTTATTATGTGCCTGGCACTTTACAAATTATTTCATTTGCTACAAAATTATTTAATTTTCTCTCATTCCTACCTCCAGATAGGTCCATCTTATTGCTCGGTAGAGTTTCTTCTGGTGATTCTCTCTGATATAATTAAAAACATAGTAGATTTCAAGTTCATGATGTAAATATGAATTTTTATAGTATTTCATTAACATAAATCATACAGTTCCATTTTTCCATTTTGTAAAGAAAATAATAGCATCTCTAAGAAAAATTACAACTTAATTGATATATATGGCATTTGGCTGCTGAGATATGAAAGCAACTTCAGTCATCGCGAGAACTTTTTAAGACTGGAAAACATTTACTTAATCATCAACCACTACACTAGAGATTCAAGTTAATTTCAAAATTAGATAATACTTTACTTATCATTATTTAACAGGCTGCTGTTATCAGAAATTCATACATACCGAAAAACTTAAATTTGAGAACTGCTTAACGAATGGATTTATCCAGGCTTCATCTTGTTTATTTCCACCTTTCATTGCTCCCTTTTGAAAAGAAAAATCAGAATAATGAAAATGAATGAAAATATTAAAATATTTTAAAATATAAAAATATTAAAGTGCTTATTATCTACAAATATACATAACCACAGTATGAAGTTCTAGGGACACAAATAGAAAAAAACGCTTCTTTTTCTCAAGGACCTCACCTTCTAGTGGTTCTATTATTTAAGGAAAACATGGAAACATTAATTTTCAAGATACTTTTCCTCCCCCCTTATTTCACTAGTTTATTTTTATTTTGGTTAATTTTTGTATGCAAGCACCTCTAGGCAGATTCCATTTTCATCATGATGCATTCTTGGAAAGTGTCACCTCAGTGGATCTTATTTTCCCACAGAATTGGTGCTATAATTGGGGGGGGGGGGCGTATTACACACCAAACATACAAACCTAAAGTGAATAATAGACCCATAGCCTTACTATCCCCTTTTTTAAAAGTACTAACAAAAAGACTCATATGTACCTTGTCAGAAGCAGAATGTGAACTTAGTACTTCTTAATTCCATGTGTAGTACTCTTGTTTGCTATATATAAAAATATCAAACTATCTTTCCCAATTTTAGGCAATATATTAATCTTTCTGCCTTCTTGAAATGGTTTTAGCAGAATGGTATGTAATAGCTAATATCAACTTGGGATCTGGTATAAGAATGCCATATAAGAATTATTACCATTCTTATTTTATTTTATTACCAAAGTTTTACATATATGATCAAATTTGATCTTTACAATTTTGTAATTCAAACAGTACAAGTATCTTTATTTTACTAATGAAGTAACTGAAATTTAGTTACATGCTTAAGGTTATGTGGTTAATAAAGGCAGAGATAGGACTTTTATTCAGCTCTTCTTTCTCTAACACCAATGTTCTTTCCACTATACCATGCTGTCTTTAGAAACTTAACTTTAATATGCTTGCCAGATGATAAATACTTTGAAGTGGAATACAGACAAATCAACTGCCTAGGTAATCTACAAGTCTTTTGGCTTTTCAGATCCTTAATAATGAAATACTAGTTGTCTTTATGGTTAACATAAAAGGCCAAACATAATGTTTTAGGTAAATATTTTTGGACTTGAAAATATATGATCCTGTCCCCCTTTAAATATTCACCTTTGATGACATTTTCTTTATATATGGTGGCCAGTTTAAAGATGGGTTAACTTCTTGGGATGAATTACTATTCCACATTCCAATTTCAACATCTTCCTCCTCCTCCCAGGCAGTGGATCGATTTCCAGTCAAAGGCATATCATCTCCACACCAACCATCTTGCATAGATTTGGGCCCTATTTGTAAATTTTATTTAGATAGAACAGAGGATAGTTTTAAATGATAAACAATTTTACAACCATAGCTAATGCTTTCTAGGAAAAAAAGTTAACTTAAATGGTGATACAAATTTTATATCCATCTTATGTCCAAATTTACCTCTTTGGAATTTATCATTTTCTACAATTCAACTTTTCTGATAAAAATAAACTAAACAAAACAACCCCCCCCAAAAAAAAACCCCAACAAATTTCTTTGATGCTGCTCTATTTTAGAGGTTATAGAAAAATTGAACACAACAGAATTTGTTCTATTATTATTATTCATAATAAAGAAGAGTATAAAGAGGATTAAAAATATAATTGAACAGATTCCCTTAAAAAAACCAAAACATAAAACATTTTAAACTTCAATGATAGTTTGCACATTTATTTGCCTAAATCCCTGATCTTTGAGATTATTGGTATGGATACTACTTCTTTCTATAACATGTTAAGATAGTCTGGGAAAGTAAATGAGTTTAAAAATTCATTATTTTGGTGATAAGCCTTTCTGATTTTAGCCAGGCTGGTCCTTTTGTTGTAGACATATAATGGAACCATTTCTATGCTGAAAGCAGTTTCTACTTAGACAAATCTATAAAGGAAGTACTACAGTGCCATAACCTATAGTAGGCTAAGATTACTCCCAACGAAGTTAAGAGTAAAGTTTCCAGTGGACATTAATTCTATAACTACGTCAAACAATTATGGTACTGCTAGTACCATACAATCAGAAAAATGACTTAATAAATTAGATTTTATATGGATACATGGGCTTAAAAATCATGAAGTTCATTTCTAAATGGAAATTTGTCTCTACCCGCGGAATAGGTCTGAACTTTTAGAATTTTCCACATACTCTCTTAAAATCCAATTTGGTCTAGAAGTACTGCTAAGTCTGTGCTATAAAGAGCATCAGAACTGAATATGAGAGTTGAGGAAAAATTCATTCTATGGATAGTGGACATTGCTTAATAAGTTAGTTGCTATTAGTAATAAATATAGATGTAAAAAGTATCATGCAAATTATTAACAGTAATAACTTTAAAAATTATGATTTAGGAATTGAAAGACAGATATGAAAGATAGATTGGCTTAAATTCAAATGTCTAACCATATCACACATTTTAAAAGCCATCAATTATCACAGACAATACATTATCAGGAAATTAATTTTAAATAAACATAGTCCATTTAGGAAGTTTTGCAAAGTCTTTTTAGGTAACTGCTTTAAATGCTATACCATAGCTAATATTACCTGAAACTTACCAGATTTACTTGAAGTCTGTGGACCAACAGAAGCAGTACCCCATGTGGAGGAGCTAGATGAAGCAGTAATGGGTTCCCCCCAGTTAGTACCAGTGTCCATGGGTTTACCCCATGCTGAAGTTCCATTATCTACAGTTGTGGCTGGAGTAGAAGGCTCTCCCCAGGGTTCTCCCCAACCTTTAAAAATTATGAAAGGCCATTAACTCCTTTAAAAAGTTCAACAAAACATACTTTGTAGATGATTATTAGCATATTTAAATTGCTATGTAATCTATCCTTTATATGCAATGACATAAACCAATATGCTGAATTAACACAGAAAGAAAAAGACAGATTACAGTACTTCTGATAATCATTTGCAAGCAAATAATGAAAATAACTAACTTAAGCATTAATACTTGATGGGAAGATGAGGAAATAAGACAGTTTGATAAGGAATTTAGTATATCCTCAAAATAAAGTAAAAACATAAAACAAACAAACAAAAAAAACACCACCCCTAATTTTATTTGATCAAACAAGATATGACTTGATTTTTTACATAAGAATTATTTCGGAATTGGCCATCTGTGTAGTAAGATCACGGTCTGGTAGAGGGAGACTTTCAGATGGTCCTGTCTGTTGACTATATTTGGCTAATTACAATAAGCCTTAGAGCATTCTAGAGCCTCCACCAAAATTAAGATCTATAGTTTGTAGAGTATTCAGAAGAACAACCGGCAGGAACCTTGAGACAATGTCATATAAGAAACAATAAATACAGAGAAACTTAGGAATACTTGAAGTGAGTGTAAAGTGAACAAAATGAGAATGATTTGTTCTTTTTATATTTAGTTATAAATGTTTATTAATACAAAATTAATAAGCACTTGTGAAAGACTTAATAACTTTGATCAATGCAATATTCAACCCCAAATCCCAGAGGAGTGATAATGAAGGTTATAAAACTCTTGATAAAAAGATGATGGGCTTAAGTTACAGGAGATGTGATTCACATTTTGGAAATGGACAATGTGAGAAGTGGTTCTGCTTGATTATGCATACTTGGTATAAGTTTTTTTTTTCTTTTTTTTTTCCCCCCCTCAATTTGGTGAGGGAAGTGGGAAGAAGAGGGAAAAAAAGGCTTTTAAATGAAAAGGTAAACAGAAGTAAAAAAAAGAAAATGGTTAAAAAAAACCTGGGACTCTTCTGGAGAAACAGAGCATGGACATGATAGTTGTTTTCAAGTATTTAAATAGCTATAATGTAGAAGATGGGTTAAATTTGTTCTTTACTCCAAAGGACAGACAAGGAGCAATGGCTAGAAGTAGTACAGTGGTAAACAATGTTTATGTCAGTAAAAACTTCCTGGATGACCATTTATTGAGAATTGCTATAACGAGAATTCTTGCTTAGAAACAGGTTTAATTTCTGAAGTTCCATAAAACTGAAACAATGAGATTCTGTTCACTAACACTAAAAAAAAAAAAAAAAAAAAAAAAAAAAAAACCAAATCAAACCAAAACAAAAACCAAATAAACTACCACCAAATCATTTAAACAGTCTTCATTAAATTTTGATGTATGCTTTCTTGAGTGTAAATAACACTGGCATTTTTTGCTGTAGGCTTTTTATATCACACCTGAAATAATGATTCATTACTGGTTACAACTGAATTTAAAAAACAAAACAAAACATCATCTCCTCTGTTGCCAATAAAAAACACAATATGTTTAATATATAATTTTCAAGTTTCTATACATTGTGCAAATTACGTACGTGGTAGCCTTTGTCAAAAACTTTTGTCATGTTCAAGTCTTCCTGAAGATAGAATGTTTATGTATAGTTAATCTCATAGTTGAATGAAATAAACCTGATATTTTTCAAAATTTTCATGTTGTCTGTTATATATCTAACTGGATGATTTATCCCTTCAGTTATCATTTTGTAGTTTTCTGTCAGGCCCCTTCCCCCCCAAAAAAAAAACCTGTGGCCAATTATACAATAGTGTAAATCATCCAAGGAGAGAAAGGAAGTTCATTACAAGTTCTCTTCTCAAATATTTCACTTGTACATTTTATAGTACAGAGAAGAAATTCTGCTTTTTACTCCAAATGATTACTGATTTTTAAACTAACATGTAAACAAACAAACATCCAGTTACAAAGAGGCTAACATAAAGGCAGTCTGATGCCAAAAGTTATTTGTTGATTTCCCCATTTTGATCACTCTTTTGCTTCTGTAACTTACATAAGCAATTAAATTTTATAATTTATAATCATCTTATAGTATATTACCCCATGTTGATAAGGCAACTTACATTTATAGAAACTAATTTATTATAGCTTTCAATGTGTTTTCTTATATACTAGTTTACTTGTATATCACAATCTAGTGCAGAGTTTAGAACATATGTTATCTCTATTTTACAAATAAGCAAACTTTAGGTTCAGAAAGGTTAATTTGCTCAAGGTCAACTAACCCTTTAATTTCATAAACCAATATAAAAATTAATGCTGGCAATTTTAAGGGGGATCTAGTTCAGCACTACTCTTCAACAGAACTGTATTGGAAAAGCAACTCAAAATGACTACCCTACATTGGGGAGCATCATCATCTTTGTATTAAAAAAAGACAAGCATTCTACCTATAATAGTGGGCATTCTGGCTTCTAAAAACTAAATTTGGAATTCCAAAAGACATTACATTTAAGCCTGAGAGATTTCCAATTTATTGGAAGCAAATTTTCAGGAAAAAAAAGTGAATGTTAAAATTCTAATGTTACAAGAACCAGCTCAACAGTGACATCAAAGTCAGAAAATAGTAGTATAGATAACACAAAAAACAGAGAATGGCTTTTTGAAGTACTTATTTGAAAGACAGACTTATTTGAAAGTAATGGAAACCTAGAGGAGATTTTTAAGAAAAAACAAATCTAAATATTTAACTTGGTATTCAAGCTCTTCCACAATATGTATTAATATATCTTTCTGTTCCAATCAAATTAACAACTTCATTGTCCCTTAAGCATATCCTTTTATTTTTTGGTAAATCACGATATTCTTTCCTCTTTTCTAGTATGTGCACAACTTTTCTTTTCATCCTTATGATTCTTACTTGAAGCAAGTAGCCTTAGTTAGTTAGCCCCAATGGTTTGAGAAGAAACAGAAGCTAAGCAAAAAATTTTTTTGTTTTATTTGGTTGTATTCAACTGGACAGTCAGTTAGGAAGGTTATAGCTGAGTTAGACCTTTGAATATAGAAACATACCTTTGCATATATAAAAGCAAAAATGGAGACATCAGCTAGTTCATTATAGAAGTGCTTAGCTCTCAGGGCAATCATTAATGAAAAGTCTTACTCTTTTTTTTTTAAAGAAAGAAATCCATCAACCACAGTACCTAGCACATAACAAAGATTCAAATATTTATGGATATGATTTCTAAGGATTTGTACTAGTAAAAAAAAAAAGTTAAGTTTTTGGAAGAAAAAGGAAATTTTTTTTCCATTTTATACTTTTTCAAGTGATCTACTTTAATGATGAAAATGGATTTTATACCACAGCTCAGACAGGTGTCAAACACTAGCTGTTAAGAAAGCCCTTTAAAGTTTCTTACCTCCCTGGGGGCACATAGGCAAATATCTTGACATTAAAATTCTACCTTGGAATTCCTATTGGGCTAAATTTTTTTTAAAAAAAACTCTTGTGTTTATCAAGGCAAAGAAACGACAAATATCGGATGTTACTTCATAACATTGTACTTCTTTAAAAAAAATTCTACTCTATAAAATCATAACTTACCAGAACCACTACTGCTCTCCTTGCTTGACATGGCACTTGAAGATGGTAGCGGCTGATGTACCTGTGCTTGCTGGTCTGAACGGCTGCCACCATTTGGGACATTTTTATTCCACATATTCACATTTTTGTAGTTATATTTGCTTGGATCTCCCCAAGCAGAAGTTCCATCATCAATTTCCATTTTGCGGCGTATTGATTCTGGGGATGGCTCCTCCCATCCAGTAGGTTCTTCTTCTTTTGTGGGAGCTGGTATTGGTCCACCGAGCCAACCCGAACCAGGTGGCTTATTTGTGGAAGGTGGTGCTCCCCAAGATCCACCAATATCTTGTTTGTTCCAGTCTGGGGAGTTGATTGGCTTTGAAGAATCCCCCCAACCTGAAGACTGATTAGATTTTGGAGGTTCTCCCCATCCCTGGGACTGACTAGATTTTGCAGGTTCGTCCCAGTTAGATGAATTATTTGGATTCATATTGTTATTTCCCCAGGTAAAAGAATTTGATTTACCAGGTTCATTCCAACCGGATACTGACCTGTCACTGTCACTACCTCCTGAGCTAGATTTCTTAGTCTCACCCCAATGGTTGCTTCTTGATGTTTCTCCCCAGTTGTCACTGGCAGAAACTGACCAACCTTGGTTTGATTTTTGTCCATCTCCCCACCCTTGTTTAATTTTTTGTGCATCATTCCATGTAGATTTCTCCTCTTTGCCATTTCCCCACAATTGATTGCTCTTGACCATTACTGTAGCAGCAGAATCATCTTCCCATCCCCCTTGGCTGCTTGAGCCTTTAGAATCTCCCCACCTTGTAGTAGGCTTTGGATCTCCCCATCCAGATATAGATGAGTTATCATTACTATTAGTCTTATCAACACAACCCCCAGAGTTAGAAGTTTGTGTCAAAGAGCGTCCCCAGGCCTCTGTCCCATTGTCAGTCTTTCTTTCACCTCTAGGTGATGTTTCAGTATCCCAGGCAGTATTTTGTTTGATTGGAGTCTCTCCCCAACCTTTATTGGAGAGGACACGTGGATCTAAGTCAGTTCTGTTTACTATGCTTTGGAGTAATGCATGCTGGTCAACTTTTCTTCTCTCTCTACTCTGCCCTTCCCCAACCACTCTCTCCTCACGGCATCCAGTGCTTTCTGTACTACCTTCACTTTCCCCAGTACCTGTTGTTTTGGCCCAAATGCTGTTCTGCTCATTTATCTGAGATGTAGCAGAACTCTGATCATCTTCCTCAGTAGGTTTCCATCCATTTGTAAACTTCCTACTATTTCCATTCATACTTTCATTGGAATGCTGATTGCTAGGCAGTTTATTCCATTCCCCATTAGATACATTAGTGCCAGTGTTTTGTGCAGGGCTTCCCCATCCTCTTCGATTTCCTCCAGAATTCACACCATTTCCACTTCCCCATGGTACATTCTGGGAATTTACCATCTCTGACTCCCATAAACTTCCTCCTTTATTTCCATTCATTTGAAAGTTAGTGCCAACAGACCCATTTATGCCAGACTGCATTAGAGTTGCATTCACAGTGTCACCATTTGCTTGGTCATTAGGGCCTGAACATTTCTCTCCGGAATAATTAGAACCATAGGCACCCCATGTAGTACCATAAGAGCCACTATTTTTGGACTCACCATTGCTAAGATGAGAAATGGAAGTGCCATTTGTAACCGAAGAGGCCTGTATCTGAGAATGATTCCTTGTGCTCACACGCCAGGCCCCATGCCCTGTATTATTAGGCAGTTCATCCATCTGCACTGAACCAACAGCGTTTGGTAAACTAGAGGTCATAAAGTTAGTAGTGTTATTTGGTCCATTCATTTCAGTGTTAAGGTTCTGAGGTTGTCCACTGAATGAAACCTTCCTTGTACCATTTACTTCAGATTCACAATTTTCCTGAAGATTTCCCCAGGAATCATGGGTAGAACCACCCATTTTAGAGTTAATACTCTGATTGTTAGGCATCTGGCCTATGGTACTGCACTGAATATTTGTGCCAGAATTACCACTCCCTACAGGCCCTTTTAGGGCATGTCCATTGTTCTCTAATACAGGCCAGGCACCATGGTTGCTATTTGAATTCAAAGTGCTTGGATTTAACCCTCCATTTGATGAAGAACTTACGGTGCCCCAAGCATTCATTCTATTGTTGCTACTTTCAGATTTGCTGTCAGGAGCATCCACAGAAACTTGACATGTGCTTATTATGGTTCCATGAGATAGATTCCATGGTCCATTATTATTTCCATTGCCCACATTATTGCTGTTGCTACCCACCACAAATTTGTTTTGAGAACTGTGTCCAATGCCATTTCGAATTCCATCATTTTCACCACTTGTACTCCCTGAAGCCATTATCAAAAGGTTCTTCTCTGATCCAGAGCTAGAGGCAGAGTCAGTGTCCATACATTCTGAAGTCAACTCTGGGTCACTGTCAGTAATAGAAGGCCATGCTTCTTTGTCAGAGCCTTCTACAATAACTTTGTCCCAGTTTGTGCTGGAATCACTATTAGAAGACACTGGTCCCCAGTGAGAATTTTCATAATGAGATCCTAGATTACTATGGTTTAAATCTAGAAAAAAGAAAAAGCAAATGCTTATGAAATATTTGGAGTTTTAAATGATACAGCAAAGACAACTTATTCTATATACTCTTAGGTCCTCTGCTATAATAGGCAAATTAGTATCTGGTAATATGTCTGCTACCTGGCAGCACTATAGTATGAGATATTAGTAAAAAATAAAACCAACCACCTTTCATTCTCTTCTTTTACACTGTTTTAACAAGATGGCTATGCAGTTGGAAGATAATTTGATTCTACACACCTGTAATCTTATTTCCATATATCTACTCCTGTTAACAATATCCTATTCATCAATGCTATTTTTCTTTTATGAAGATCAAGTCCTTTTAGTAGTGACTCTAGAACACTTAATAAGGGCAACCCACTCTCCTCCAAAGGAGGATTTAAGCAAAAGCTAAATGAGAACCTGTTGGGTTAGCTTTTTAAAATGGGCTTTTTTTTAAGATGTAGGTTGAACTAAATATCAGATTGATAAGACTATAAAATCATTAGTCATCTCATCTAAGTTGAAAAAAATCTTGACCTCAGTTTCCTCGTCTGTAATACATACTACTTAAAAAGTTGTTATATGCTCAAAGGAGACAATAATAACAAATGCAAAGTGCTTTTAACATTTTAACACAATACATATTTTCTAACTACTTGGAGTGCATGTCATATCACCCTCACCCCACTAAGAGCCTAAAGCAGCAATATGGTGTTGTGGAAAGGCACTGATACGAAGGATTGGGAAAGACTTAGGTTCAAATACTGGCTATGATATTTATTCATTGTGATTCTCGAGAAGCGAACTGACCTCAAATTCTATTTACTCATATGTAAACTGGGGATAATATTTACAGTATTTGCATGGCTGTTAAAGTGAAAAGTTATATGCAAAATAAAGTTCTACAGAAATGATTTGCTATTAGCTCCAAATATCAGTAACTATTATTTTGATTAGGAGTAAATGAATAATTTATTAGTATTTAGTAAAATGTTCAAGTGCTCATGATGAATCATTAAAATCAGTAGTACTCTTTCTAAGGTTTTCCTTGATTGATGCATGTCAATATTGTGATGTCAAATTCATCATTCAAAAACAGTCTAGACAAATCACAGACCTGCTTAAGAACTTACAATGGACTTATTGCTTATAATATAAAGTCCAAATTCCTTTACCTACGTATTCAACATTCCATAATATGGTTCTACTTCACCTATTTAACATCAACTGCAACCTAAACCTAAAAAGCTCCTTTTTTTTTTCTTTCAAAAATCAAAACTTGACTTAGCTATCATGCCTTACTTATAATGTTTTTCCCCTCCAATAATGCATCCCACTCCTAATTCATATTCTATCAAATCTATCAAGGTCTATTTGTACACTCTTCATAAAGATTTCTTTGATAATTCTAGTCTACAATGCTTTTTTCCTTCATTCACTCCTTTTGTACTTATCTGTACTATATATCATTAGTACACTGTTATAAATTCTTGTATTTTCACTCTATACTTTTCAGTATACCAATACCCTCCACTCCCCCACTTACATACCACTAACTTTCATTACTGTGCCTTCTCTCATCCTTCCACATCTCATCAGATTGTGAATAGAAAAATCTCATACTTCTCATGTACTAAGAAAGGCATATAAAAAATGGCTACTGGTTGTTTATTCCCAAGACCACGATTTGAGTTTAAAAGGATAGAATGGTTTTGTGGGGAGAAAATTATTCTTTTAAATGAAGAATCTGTATAAGTTGAATACTAGATTGGGGAAAAGCACAGTTAAGTAAGTCATAAGACTCTAGGGTTATCAATTTCAGACATGCACTAAGACCTCACATCAAAATTTCTTAAAGCAGAATTTCTAGTGGTCAAATTTCCCTTAAATCTTAGCTGATCCTCTCAAAAACCAAGCTGTACAAAGATACTGAGATAATGTAGAACACAATATTGAACCAAGAAAAGCTTAAGGAACAATCCCAAATATTGGGCTGACCAGAACAGAATCAAGAAGAATCATAGGAGGCTCTCTAGGTCTCTCCACCTTCAGCTGTTTCTCTCTCAAATTCTTCCATACTACAAGTAGGTTGACAAACTTAAATGGAAAAGAAAGCATTTCCTAAGATAATCACTTCTTCTTGGCTAGTGAAAAGAAAATTTTAAGAGGGGCAGAAAACAACAAATTCTTCACTTTCAAACAAAGCAGTCCTCCATTCCTATTAGTTTGGAGCTATCAAAATAGTAGTCTCTTAATAGTATTTTAAGTGAGAATTCAGGAATATATGAGCCTAAGTGACAAGCTATTAAGTATCTCTTGTCTTGAGGAAAAATTTCTCTGAATCACTACTCCCTTTTATCATAAATTGACATTTTTTTTTTTGGTTGCTCTTAGAAAATGAAAAAAGAAATTCAATAAAAGTTTATGGTATTCTGATATGATAAACATGGTATATTCTATGAAGGCTATCAATATAGGAAGATAAATACAGTATTTATAATTTTAATCTTATTTAAGGTCTTTTGTTCACAAATCTAAAAAATCCTAGCTAGTAGCACTCAATATCTACTTTGTTATATATTTAAACAGAGACATAGAAAATGGGGTTAAATAATTAGTACAAAATTTATACAATGATTAAACAAGTAAAAATATAATCTGTTATTAATGATGAGAGAAATAATCATATAATGTTGAACTATGAAAAAGGGTAAAGTTTTAGCCACACAAATAAAATATGCTTTTATGAATCTTAAAACAGAAAATGCTGGTAACAACATAGGTATAGTTATAGAACTATTTCTGGTAGTACTTTAAAATGAAAAATCTTCATAAGACAATCAAAAAGTTTCCATACTCAGTTTAACAATTTGTGATTTCAAATAACAAACTTGTAAACTACATAGTGTCAGTTAAGCTGCCAAACAAAACAAAAACCTATAATCACTAATTTCTCTTTTAAAAATTATGCTTCAGGGCATCTAAGTGGCACAATGGGTAGAGCACTAGCCCTGAAGTCAGGAGGATCTGAGTTCAAATCTGACCTCAGACACTTCAACATTTCCTAGCTGTGTGACACTGAGCAAATCACTTAGCTCCAATTATCTCAGGAAAAAACAAAACAAAACAAAAAAAAAAACCAAAACAAAAAAACAAAAAAAAAACTTGCCAGTTCTACCTCTGACTGGCTAAGTTACACTGATTATTTAGAGATCTAGGGTAGTCTAAGACTATATTAAGTTACAAGAAGATACTACTCTGCATTGATAGATTCTTGACTGAGAATTCTTCAGACCAATGGAAGATTACATATTAGATTTCCATTCCTATCAATTTCTTTTGGAAAGAAAAAAATTAATTTTCCTCAACTACCAGATCAAAATCTTCCTTGTGATTGGGAACTAAGTATACAAAAACAAGGTTCCAATTATATGCGCTACTAGTCCCTCATTTATCTTTCCATTATTCGTGCTCACTGACTGTTGTCAGTTTTTCAGTTATTCACAGTGGAACTACCTTTGTAGAGTGATCTTTTCATTTATATGGTCAAAGTCATTTTGCTTACTGTTCTACAGGTTCTCCCTATTTCACTGAATCAGATTTTATAAACATTTCCAATGGTTCTGTGGATTTTCTCATATTCATCATTTCTAACTGCAAAGTAATTCTTTTATATTCATATACCATAGTTTCCCCACCCTGGCTTAAGAAAAAAAAAAGTTTAACATTTTACTTCCCATTCTTATTTTCAACTCATTACAAAGATGCTAGGAATATTTGGGAAAACATCCCCCCCCCCTTCCTTCCCTTAATTTTTTTTAGGGCTTAAGCCTTTTGACTGAACAGTCAAAAGCTCCAGATAATTTTTGCATACAATTTATTTTTAGGATGATATGAGAAATTAATGGATCTAATGCAAATATATTAGAATGCCTATCTTCTCATTTCCCTCCCTATGATTATTTCCCCTTTTTGACATCTTTGTCAATCTCCATTATATGAAATAAAACTAAAGGGTTATTTTAATTTGCATTATTTTTTCTGTAAGTAAAAAGGAAGTATTTTCACTTGTAGTTCCAATTCTTCTTTTGAAAATTGTTCACATCTTTTGACTTCTGTTCTTTTGTGGAAATGGTTCTTAGTGTTTTTTTTATTTCTATAAATGTCACATATTTTTAAAATCAGTTTTTTATATCAGTAATATTTGATGCACATATTATCAACTCAATAATTCCACTTCCAATCCCATATTCACTGCTTTTATTTATACAAAAGCTCTGAAATTGTATTGTTAAAATGATCAAATTTTCTCTTTATAGTCACTGTCCCTTGTTTAGTTAAGAATTTGCCCCTAGGAAGAACTTTAAGATACCTCCTCACCTGAGGAAGTATGGGAGAAAGGCAAAACATATCAACTGTTTGGATCTGTCATTTAGTTTTGTGCAACTTTCCCCACATCTTTTTTTCCTTTTAATATGTTTTCTTATTAAGGAAAAGGAGAACAAGGAAATATGGTATCAAAGTACTATCAAATAGCTTTGATGTCTATAGCTTTATAATATAGTTTTGAGACAAACTGAAAATTCAGTTTCAGCAGGGACGGTCACTAAGTGTTTGTCCCACCCAAGTACAATGCCAGGTACATAACACATGCTTAAAAGAGGCTACCCATGTAACTGAGGACTGGTAATATTTTGCTTTCCCAACTACTTTTTCTTTTGTTCCTCAAAAATTATAAATTTTCCCCTCCTTTCCAAACAAATTTTATTTTGTCAAGTCCTATATGTTCCTAGGAAAATTTTTCAAATACACCATATTTTTATTATAAATAGAGCAGTCGTTAACAAATATTTCCATATAAAAACAAAAAAGGTCTAGATACGAAACCATGAATTTATGACACAGCTCATGTTTTTCAAAAGTACACATTAAATTTAACAAAGAATTAATATTGCTCTGCTTGTCTGTGTCCTATTTTGCTATTTAGTGTATTAAAAAAAAAAAAAAGTTTCTTTGACATTTTTTTTTCCTTTTTGGCATCACTATTACTAGCTTGAAAAGCCTCCTTGTAATAAAGCAGCATACCAAAGAAAAACAAATCTGTTTTATACTATTTCTCTAAACATCTATGTCTTATCCAAAGCCTAATTCATCACCTTTCTGCTGAGTGCGAAGCATATTTTTCACCATTAGTAGTCTGGTGTGTGGGCGTGCATGCATGCATGTGTGTGTTTAGTGATCAGTGCATTTTTCAGCATTTCCATAGGTGATATTTTAGACAACATTAAAATTTTAATTTTGGAAATACTGTCCTTTCTTATATACTGGCATGGCACAAACATGAAAATGATTATTTTTCAGTTACTATTGTTGCCAAAATATTTTAAATAGAATTTATATATTCTGTTCTTAAGTTATGAATTACCTGGATTAATTTCTTATTATTCTGAGTTTTAAAGTATAGCATCACAAAATCTGTAAATGAGAATAAAAATTTTAAATCTATTTTGACAATGTTTATATCTTTAATTTTGGTTGCTTATTTTGCTGCTAATATTTCTAGATGTGTCAAATAATAGTGGGGAGACAAGGCACATTTTCTTTGGCACTGTATTGGGAAAAATAGAGTATATTTCATTTCAAATAATAAAACTTCTGGCTTTAATGTAGGCTTCTGACAATATGAAAGAGCACTTCCATGCTTATGCATTTTAAGACTTTTTTTATTCAAGTAATAATATAGTTTTTGTTTCTAATTTTGTGAAATTCCTTTCAATCAAGGAAGAACTTGATGAAGAAACTTCCTTTACTTAATTTTATATTTACTCCTCATAATCAATTGTCTGTTTTACTGACCATAATGGATTTTCCAAATCTAATCTCTCCATAAGCCTTCCACATCAACCTCTCTCCCTTTCAAAGTCAAACTCTTGCTTCTGGAACTTCACTGAAAAAAATTGAAGTCATTCTCTGAGAGTTCTGTCTTCTCCCCTTCCCATTCCATACTCCTCTGACATTACACTCTACTATTTATACTTTCACTCTAGCCTCTGATAGAAGTGGCCCTTCTTGTCAAGAAGAAGCTCTTTATAGGTATCCATAATCCTGTCTTTTCTCTTTTTCTATAGATTTGCCTCTATCATCCCCATTCTTTTTAGTCCTCATTCTCTATTCTGTTTATATACCTCCATTAAGTCTGTTTCCCAGATTTTTGAAAAGATGCTTATTTGTCCTCCCTCCTTAAAAAAAACAAACAAAAAAAAACATCATTAGATCCTGGTATTCTTGCTAGTTATTTCCCTGTTACTTTTCCTTCTATTCTCGGCTGAATTTTTTGAGAATAGCAATCTAAATCTTTTCCCTGTATCTTTTAAACCCTATGCAATTTGGCATTTAACCTCTTTATTTAAATGAAATTGCATTCTCTAGTCAGTAATGACACATTAACTGCTAAACTTTGGCCTTCCTGCAGTATGACACTGTTGACCACTGTCTCTTTCTAAAGACTCTCTTTGGTTATTTGTAATACTACTTTCTCTTACTTCTTCTACCTATAGGAGATTGGTAGAGTTTGAAGACTGGCTTAAGTCATTACACTTACATTTTAAATCCCCATTACCTGTGTAAAGCTGGACAGCTAATTCCTTAACTTTCCTGAGCCTCAGTTTCCTCATCTAGAAGAATGAGGGGGGGGTTAAAATAAGTTAATCTTGAGGTTCCTTCCAGCTACAGATTTATGTATGATTTATCTCTCCCAAGCCAATCCTAGTAATTCTGAAGACCCTATTCTGCATCCCTCCCTGCCTACTCCCCTTATTCCTTTCTCCCTCAACCTAATACTCCTTCCTCATCCAATGTATCATGACAAAGCTACCTATCTCTTCCACCATGGTCTCTGGAATATCTATTCCATTAATAACAAATCTAGTTTTATCTTTAATTTTTCTACTTCTCAGTCTTTTCATTTTCTAAATCAGGGGTTCTCAAACTATGGCCTGTGGGCCAGATGCAGCCCACTGAGGACATTCATGTGGTCTACTGGGTTATGACAAATGGGCTGAGAGGCGGAGACAGAGTGTGAAGTTTTGTTTTTATTATAGTCCGGCCCTCCAACAGTCTGAGAACTGGCCCCCTATTTAAAAGGTTTGAGGACCACTGTTCTAGATATTACTGAGATCTGGTTGTGTATATTCATTCACTCTCTCCAACTCACTGGTGGGGGTGGAATTACTCTCCCTCCCCAGCAATTGGGGCTAAGTGACTGCCCAGGGTCACACAGCTAGGAAGAGTTAAGTATCTGAGGCTGGATTTGAACTCAGGTCCTCTTGATTTCAGGACTGGTACTCTACCCACTATTCCATTAAGCTGCCCCAACTCCTTTTTTCCCCCCTCACCAATGGCACATTCAAACTCAACCTGCAGCATTACTCAGTAACCTCTCCTTTGAGGTTCATTCAACCCATATCTACAACTGAATTAAAATTCTGGAAGCTGGTGTCTACCAATCTCCAGGATATTCCTATTTATATTAGGCTTCAATATATATATAGATAGATGATAGATATAGATAGATAGATAGATATAGATATATATATATATAGATATTTCTTCAAAAACTTTAACCTGCCAGTTCCTCAACTTACTTATTTCTCATGACCTCTTTTTTACTCCATCTCAGCTACAGAGATATCATAACCATGAATTTGTCATCACTCATAAATGTACTACTTTCATGTTCATGAACTTTCTGAAACTTCGTTATCTGATCACAATCTGCTGTCATTCAATCTCTATGCCTTCACCATAACCTCTAATATTTCAACCCCTAGATTCTTTTCCAGGTTATAATCCCTACACTAGGCACACTCTCTTCTCCATTTTGACCCCTTGGTGAACTAGTTAAACTCTATACTATCTTCTTCTCTCGAGTCCCTTATCCCTTTATCCTATAGCTAATCTCGCCCTGTCAAGTCTCTGCCTTGATTTATTCCATCGCATTCATTCCTTCTCACATGTTACTAAATAAAGCTGAAGAATTTATGAATCACTATCAATGGGATCCACAACAAATTTATACTACCATAATGAGCCCTCATTGTAGCAAGGTGATTTCTTTATGTCTCTTTAATTAGTATCTCATTAACCACAGAGGCTTTTTCAAATCTTTTAAAGCATCCTCAAATCTTTCTAAGAACCTAAGAACCATTCCCTGAGAAAGCTCCCTCTTCTCTCCTCAGCTTCACTTCCTGGCTTCCTTTAAGTCCCAATTAAAATTTCACCTATCAAATAAATGCCTCTCGATTCCCTTCAATACTAGTGACTTTCCCTTGTTGATTATCTACAATTTATCTTTCATAATAATGTGTGCATGTATGAATGTATGTGTGTCTCTGTGTGTGTATTTATGTATGTACATGTTACCCCTTCTATTTGACTGTGAATTATTTGAGATCAGGGTCATCTTTTGCTTTTTTTTGTGTCTCCACTGTTTATCACAATGTCAGACACACATGAGGCATTTAAATGTTTAATGACCAACTTATGACCTAATTAAAAAATATACCTTTAAAATGCTTCCCCTTATGCTTTGTTCAAGGAATTTCCACTAGGTTTAAATTAGCAGCCTGAAATTACTCATTCAAAAAACCTATCAAGCTATTAAAAATTTTACATTTGCCTGAAAACCAAAATGTTATAGAAATTTAACTTATGAAATAATATTACATAGCATTGTCTTCTGATTTAGGATATAGAACTTCTTTAATAATTTATATAAGAAAGCAGATTCATTTAACAATACCAGCCTATAGTTAGCCTATTAATTTATATTCATAGTAGTAAATTTTAATTTTTCTAATTTAACAATCAGAAATGAGGCAGATATGAAAATAAAGTCTGTACTTTTAAAATATATGTTAAAAGAGACATGTAATGCACAACAAATATGAGATTTTAAAGAGTCATATGCATCACCTGACTGGTTAGGGGAGTGGCTGACCAAATCCCGAATGGGAGGCATGCCTATGAAAAAGCAAGAAATTACAGAATTATTACTAAATTGAGGTTGGGTTTTTTGTTTCTTTTTGGTTAAGGGAGCTAGCTCTGCATAATTCTTCTAAATGATTTATAAACTACAGATGGAAGACTAATCTTTTCCAAAATAAAATTGCTGATAATTTCTTACCTGGGTATTTTATGCAAAACAAAATAAATGATTCTAAATTTCCAAGTAATACTGAAATTTGCTATCCTGCTGATATATAAGAATTTTAAAAAAATAAACTCATGTTAAAACACAATTCAAGGAATAAGAAAACTCATCATACTCTTGGCTATGTCACAACTTGTTAGGAATTTAACTTTTTTACATCTTTACCATGAGGATAGTAAGAATACATGATTATTTGACTATAAAATGTCCATGATTTTATTCGCAAAGTTTTGGGGATTAATTTTACTCAATGACTTGCATTTCAATGTACCTAATTCTATAAACAAAATGATAGTCATAAACTAATTTTTGTTAAAGAATTATAACAACTATAGAACTGTTTTGTGTTTCATCATCTGCAAATATATTTCTTATGAACTGTGTGGCCAAAGAGTAAAATTAAATTGGTAAACTTTTGCTTTAGTGACAGTTTATCAATGTTGCTACAAAATCAAATAACATATTGAATGGAGGCCTAAGTTTGTCATAACATGCAAGGAAAAAAAAGAAACCAAACCAACTATGCAACACAAAGATTTTAGCTGAGGTTTAAATTCTTTCAAGAGTATGGCTGGTATTGGGCTATACTGATTCAAAGTGTTTTGCAGTCTTGGTTCTCATTCTGGATCAGCACTATCTAGCTAAGTCACCAATGCCAGTCATATTAATCTATATTCAGGACATTTAATTTAATTAACCATCTCCATCTTTAAAATGTGATAGGAGATTATAGTTGGATTAAATGCCTTCTAATAGTCCTTTGAGTTTTAAAAATCTGATTTTAATGACAAGATAAATCTCATGAAATAGATACCAAATGTTGAATAAATGTAAAACCAAGAACTGTTCCACAAAATAGATGATAAAAATATATTTTCCTTTCCTAAGTAAAGAAGAATAAAACTATTTGGACATAATGTTGCATACAAAGCACTGGTATTCATTGTTTAAATGGTTTTCTTTTTTTGTGCAAGGAAAGGTTCAAATTTGGGATTGGTATGGGAAGATATCCAGGGATGGTTAATGTGGGGGAAAAAAAAAAATCAATAAAACTTATTTCAAATATAAAATTGATATAATTCTATGCATGGTTATATCCTCTTTGTAAGCTAAAAGGGGCAAAATCAAGAGATTTAGAATTTTAATCTACTACTATTTGTGGTCAAAGTACAGTATCTTCTTAATCAAACTGTCAAAAACAGGTTAAAAAAAAATCAGGATAGAATCATCAATTTGATGATTTTTAATGAACTTAAGGAATAAAATAGGGAAAGCATTTGTTAAAATGCCAGAGGGACTGATAGTTTATAGATGGGAGATCTTGTTCACATGAAGTCCTACTTAGATAAATCTAAGGGGGACAATGAAAGTTAAAGTTGTATATATAATTCAAATGCTAAGCTAAGCTATTGAATCTCCATTTAAAGACATCATCATTGATTATACTGACAAAAAATAACCTATTGGGAAAAGGAAATAGAGTTTTTAGGAAATTATGCCTAATTTATTGTGGTTTACTGCTAGGATAAAAGATGGGTATTAAATAGAGGAACTGACAGATAAAAAAAATTACACAAGGATTTTAAAAAATTCTTTGTTAACATTTCCCAACAAAAGCTATTTTAGAAAACTGAATCATAGAGTCATAAGAGGATCAAGGATTTACTTTTTTTTACAAATAGGGAAATTGTTTTGGATATGGGATAACAATGGATAAGTACTTTTTCTTCAAATAAATTTTTTTTCTCTTCAAACAAATAAAATAAAATGCAAGATTCCCTTAGAGATTATTGTAGAGATTCTTTTCATTTAAAACATTTATAAATTTTATGGAGAAGGGAGTACACATTGAAATCTACTAGCTCAATCTAATTCCAATTGATTAATGATGGACAGAATCAGCTACATCCAGAAAAGGAACACTGGGAAATGAGTGTAAACTGTTATTTTTACCTTCTGAATCCAATTCTTCCTGTGCAACAAGAAATTTGGTTCTACACACATACATTGTATCTAGAATATATTGTAATATATTTAACATGTATAAGACTGCCTGCCATCTGGGGGAGGGGGTTGGGGGAGGAAGGGAAAAAATCTGAACAGAAGCAAGTGCCAGGGATAATGTTATAAAAAAATTATCCATGCATATGTACTGTCAAAAAAAATTATAATTATAAAATAAAATAAAAATTAAAAAAAAAAAAAAAAAAAAAGAAATCTACTAGCTCTAAGATAATATTAACTTTTTCAGGCTTTCCATATAGGAACAGGATATGATAAAAGCTTACAAATCACAAGATAGATTTCAAGAGCTGAATAGATTCTGTCATGTAATCCAATCCCTTCAATTTAGAGGTGAGAAAAATAAAGCTCAAAGGAATTGAATGATTTGTTGAGGATCACAGAAATAGTGACCCAGATGGGATTGGATTCAAAACTAGCCCAACTCTGACTGCAGCATGGTTTACCCTCTATCTCACTGGCTATATAAGTGGACCCCAAAGAGGAGCAGGTCAATTTTTACAATTTAAAAAACAAATGGAAATTTCTTAAGTATGTGTCACAGTCCAGGAGTTATTATCAATTAGGCTATTATTAGGAAATAACTATCATCATGATGTTAAAAGCAATTTATTTTGGGATTACCTGGTCCAAATAGTATTACCTCCATTTTACAAAGTGAAAAAATTGAAAATCAGAAAGCATAAATGACTTTTTTGTAATAATGTGATTAGTAAATGATGAATGTGGGATTGAACAGACTTGAGATTCCAAGTCCAGTGAGCTTTCTAATGTAAAACATATTTTGCTTTTCTAAATATGCAGATAAAAAATGCAAGAAACTGAGATATTAAGAAATATATGAAAAAGAAAAGAGAAAATATTTTGGTCATAGAAAAATTGTGATAGTACTATGTAGTACTAAAAGAATAACTAAAATGACCAATAGATAAGGCTCAGGGAATTGCAATATTTAGACAGATTAAAAAAAAAAAAAAAAAAAAAAAAAAAAAAAAGGATCGTTTAGTCTAAAAGATATAAGGTGAAAGATATGACTAAAATCTGTGAAATGTCAGTGAATAAGGAATGTGACATTGTCAAATTCTGAAACACTAAGGCACTCTGGAACTTGAGAATTAAATTAAATACAAATACAATTTGTATTTGTATAGCACTTTTAAAAAGTTTCCAATTCCATTATCTCTTTTGTTTCTCATAAATAACCTTGAGAATAAAGCTTACATGAAGTCTTTAGTCAACTTTTGAATTTACGGGACAAGCAAGTACACGAAAAGTTTCAAAAAGGGTTTGAACAAACATCAATTAGCCACATACAAAATGGCTTCCAAGAAAATCTAAACTTTTAAGAATGAATTTCAAGAGGAAATCTATGATGTTTATGCTGCACCATTGTTTTTTGGCAACAAATTATTGTCATGAATACACTGAAGGAATCGTTAATTTAGAACAGTATCTCTTTTTCTACATATAGGAATAAAGACACTGTTCTATTAAGAATTTATTTTTCTTGATGCTGCCTAAACATCAGATAAGTCCCAAGTCCTATCATCCCAAATCTACTACATTTCACTTTTTTAGAGGGATTTTGTTCTTTCAGATACTCAAATGAAAAACTACTTTTTTCCCTCAGTACTATAGGGATTGCTATATAAATGATCATTCATGAAAAAAAGGTTTCTCACACCCTTCTTTAAAAATAAAAATTTTTTTTTAAAAAAACATCCTACCATTTAATGGAATAACAATTATTTTATAATAGCCTATAACTTCCATGAAAACATATTCAGTACACTGGCTAGAGCTACATTTCAAAAATAAAAAAACTAAAGATTGTAGAAATAGACTTGCAAAAAGACATGAGCAGAAGCATTTTTGCTGTTTGTAAATTTCTTTGGTAAAAACTTTGTTAAAGAATACAAATTTATGTAAGATTTTATGTCTCATTTTATATATTTATTTGACTATTTGTTTCTATTGGTTTTTCTCTTTGTAATAGAAAATAAAAAATTTTTACATGTTAAGGGGAAAAAAGTATCTAAATCAGTTTAGAAACCAGAACTTAAAATTTAAAATGTACAGTATGCTAATGTTTTAGAAAACTTCAGGCTAGAGCTTGGCATTTTTAAAAGTGCTTGATACAATTCAATGCCATTGCCACTTTTTTTGTTAAAAATGTATACCCAAAAGGACATGATTAGTATGACAACTCCAACTTTTTGTTTATAATATAATATAAACTGAAAGTATGTTCTACTCAGAAACAGGTATTGGGAAGGTAGTATGTTCACCTTCTTCTCCTGGAGATAGGCAGTTACAGGCAACAAGATTTTACTGATGTTTAGTTTTCTGAAGAAAGTTTCAACTCCTGACCCCAAGAATTCCAAACTCCTGAAAAAGATGGTGAAATAAAAAAATCTATACTTACACTTCAATACTTCAAGGACCTCTGATTTCCTTGGTGTAGGTACCCATTCAACTGATACAGATCCCAACCCTTCCATCATGTAGTAGGTAGCTTTTGTGCACTGTTGTGGCCAAAAACCAATCATCACCCGTTTTATGAAGGCTGGTGATGAGACTCTTAGAGCCTGGCTGGTTCGATCTTTGGACAACTGACATAAAGTCTGTTGTTAGAGTTTTCCAACCTCGCAGAAGCCACTGCTGAAACACTCATTAAGATTCCACTCTCCACTTAATGAAGAGGGACTAAAATAATGCTTATAATTTCAGGAAAGGAAAGCATCAGCATTGGTTATTTTATTAAATAACAAAATGATTTCATATCTGGGGAAAAATGATTATTTTCCCAAATAGAGAATATATGATTATGTTCAGACTATTAAGTTCTGAACCATGTAGCCAATGACACTTTTTCATATCTATAAATCTTTGAAATATACAAAATCAGATGTTGATCACAATAGTTTATCCAGGCAATAAAAATGTTTGTTAATATCTCTTACATTTTTGCCAACATATCTATTCTATATCTGAAACATTTTCAGTTACTCCTAGACAACTACCTCTTCATGTTATTTCTAGAACAATTCCTTTGTTCACTACAGTTAAAAATTAATATATCAAGTTAAGTAGTGAGCAGTTCAAAACCTAATGGCCCCTAGAGTATCATATATTGGGCAAGATCTCAAACAGGCTTTGCAAGTTATCTACCCAATATGGAAACCTGATTTCTATTGTAGCAGATTGTCTCTAACTTACTTTACCCAATCACTGGTCTCTCTATTAACATGTGACAGGAATAGAAGCTAAATTCAAAAACATATTTGAATTGTTCTTTGGAGTTTTGAGAAAATTAGCTTATAAATCCATCTGATCTTGGAGTTTGTTTCTTTGGGAGATAATTTATGGATAAGTTTTTTTCTTAGATTGAGTTATTTAAATTATCTATTTCCATCTAAAATTTCTGGTACCAGCAAAGTCTTTTTCCCAATCTGAGATCTTAGTTATATTATTTCAAAATGAGGGGGTTGGACTATGTAACCTTTAAGGACCTTGATTTTGATTATGATAGGAATTGGGGTAACATGTCTTCTATGTGGATATTCTTAAGCACATGTTCCTAATGTCTATATTAATGATAACACTGTATTACACTGTGAAATGGCCAATTATAAAACATCTTGATGAAAATATTAAGACCAATAGTCTTAAGTCATTTTAAGATTAGTAAGAAGTAGCTTTTTTCTTGTACTTAAATAAGTCTTGGCTCCTGGATATTTCTATTTGGTAGTTTTCATCTAGCATGCAAGCTCCATGAAAGCAGGAACCATGACTTATTTTTACATTCTTTAGTATCTAAAATGTTTTGTGTATATCAGACAGCTATCAGTACTACTGTTAGAATGGAATTTTTTTGTAAGAGTTACGGAGGGAAGGAACAAGAGTGATGAATTTTTAAAAAGCCAAGGCTTTTAACAGAAGGTAAAGACTGAAACTAAGACAAGTTTGATTCATGTTGGTAATATATCTACTCCAAATGCCCTAGATATTTGTGGTTTGAATCTGAGCATACAATTATGGATGCAAATAATCTGTATCTAACATTGCATATTCCAATCTTCCATTTTAACCTCAAATACCTCCTCCTCTTTTGATAATGTTGAAGTTACTAATCTGCCTGTACAGGATATTTTTGGCAACAAATCTAGTTTGGCTTCAAAGACAATGAAATCCATAAAAGTTGGGTTTTTTTTTTTTTGTTGTTGTTGTTCCCTTTTTCAGTCTTTTCTGACAGGTAGATTATCTTATGGAGTTGGGAAAAAAGTCAGTTTGGGGCAAACAACAGGATATACTTATTTCTCTTAAAGACAGCCTTGCTAGTCCTTGTTTACCTGCTTATCTGAAAAGGAATAGTATAATTCATTAAGACCTATTTCTTTAGAAGAGAGAGAAAGGTGGTAGGAAAAAGAACTTAAGAGGTATTTTCCTTTAAAAATCAGGTCACAAATTTGGTTGGTGAAAATTATAATGGTAAAAAGCTCTTCAAGGTTCTGCATACATATATAGCTCTCTAGACATACTTTTTATATTCCTATACCAAATAGTATCATTGTCAATGAATATTTGAGTATTATTAAACACAAATATTACAAGGGATAAAATTTTAGAATTGCTTAATTTCTAAGATACAAATAACCATATGGACACTAGAACTAATGATTACCAAATATTTATTCATTTATGATTGGTAAAAATTTTAGTTGATGTTGATGCATGCTAAATTTAATTATTTTTACTGAAAGAAGAACTACCTTTTCTTACCTGGTTGTTTTTTTTTGTTCGGTATCTCTCCATTAGTCACTGGCTGTTTACTTGTTATACTATTGCCTCTTGACCGGGTATTTAATACTTTAGAAGCAGGTCCCAGGTTTGTTGCTATAGTAGGCAACTGCTGACCTCTCTTTAGAAGTTGTTTATGTTCCTGGTGCCGAAATCGTGGTGGTACTTCACCACGAGGGTAACGAGGCAAGGCCTGCTGCTGTTGCTGCTGACTGTTGGCTGTGGCCCGCTTGGCATTATTCTGAGTGCTGGTTGCTGTGGAAGTGCCGTTAGTAGAGTTGGCAGGCTGAGGCTGGCTTACACTGGGTTTTATCTGTTCTGGCACTAATACCAACAAAAAGAAGCAAAATATAAAAAGTCAGTCAATAAAGCACACAATACAACAAGAAATATATTAACAAAAATAAAATCTATGAAAAGCAATTCCACTGGAAATATAAAATATGCTACAAATAGGCAGAGGCATAAACATTAAAGAGTGAAATATCTCATTTATTAAGTTAAGAACTAGTAGTCAAGTTGTATTAGTACTGATGATTTGTTCACAAAGGAAGAGCTGAAACTTTGCCTCCTTCCTCAAGATGCTGGAAAAAGAACATCATGTGACTAGAGGACCTAGCAAGAATAAAACTACAGTGAATCAGTGCCCAGTGCTTTTGAAAACATCTTCAACTATGTTCAATTTTTAAAAGCTTGTTTCAGTTTGTTGTATCCTTACCTGTTTCTTCCTACTATTGAATAACCACTTAAAAGAGTAAATAGGGAGAAAGTTCAAACTTCTTTATGGAGGAAAAAATATTACTAAAGAAATCAAAACAATCAGCAACTGAAAGATGCTTAAAAGCTTTGATAATCAAAGAAATGCAAATTAAGCTAATTCTATGATACATTTCCCCCTCTTCATCTAAATAGGTGAAGATGGAAAACAGATCTGCTACCCTATATGAAATTATATATTGCATGGAAAGCAGACTTTCTATGGAAGTTTTATAGCAGGACATTGATAATGATTATCTAAGATAAGAAAGTATAGAGTTTATGATCTGCACAATACCCACCTGACAGCATATATGAAAGTTAAATACTGACGTAAGGAAGACAATAAAAGCTACCAACAGATCCATACCTACTAGCTCAAAGAAATATGGATAGACATATAAAATCATGCCATTATAAAAGAGAGAAAAACAATATACTCTTACTATAATTATATACAACAAAAACCAAATAGCAATGAATTTCATGGACAATATTGATAACTTTATTGAAATTAATATAGTTTTCAATTCTTTTTTAATCAACTGAAAAATAACAAAAGGATATAGTTGCATATACAACCATTTGAAACCATGCTTTTATGTTTCTTTCTCTCATTTGGGTGGTTCTGAAGTTTGGCTTTTTCTTTTTTTATTGCTTTTCTTTGGAAATTATTTTTCAGGGTACCTATTTGTATTATTTTGCTCACATACTCTCCTTATTCATATATATGAACACTTGTATAGAATCTAGCTTAATCTCTCTCAGCATAGTCTTTAATAATAGTATCTACTTCATGAGACTGTTGTGAGGATCCAATGAGATAAAATATATAAAGTAGTTTGCAAACTTTAGAGCATCATATAAATGTTCATTATTATCCTCTTGCTCTGTGCTAAACACAAGAGAAACAAAGACAAAAAGAAATAGGCCCTAGCCTTAAGAGTGAGAACATGTATATTTATAGGTATATTCAAAACATATGCAAAATAAAGGCTAAGTGATTGGCAAGATCAGCAAAGGCATCTTGCAGAAGGTAATGCTTCAAAGTGCCTTGATAGGAGGAGAGAGTATCAGAAACTGAGAATGAGTGGGGTTATTCCAAAAATAGGTCACACCGAAAGCAAAGTCAGGGGCACAGGAAATGAAGTGCTATGTAGGAAAATATGTCTGAATCACAGAATATGTGAAGGAGGCTGTAGAAGAAACAGGCTATAACATGCTTCAATGCCAAACAGGAGTTTCTATTTATTTTTAGGATAAAATATAAGATCACTTAAATAATTACTTATTTATGCTACATTTATAGGAAATATTACACATATGTTTTTTGCTTAGAGATAAAGCCCTATTTCTTTATTTACATAGCTTTAGTGCTGCAATGGAGCACAAGGCTCCCATAACCCACATGAAAAGATTAAGACTAACTTCTAACAGCTAGCTGGTGAAGCAGAAATTCAAAGTCATATATTCTAACTCTAACTAATAAGCTGTTCCTACTAAACTAAAGAGCAATGATAATCAAGTATATGAACTACAAAATATTTGTGAGGGAAACTAATAATATTTTATTTCATATATAGAAACTAATAATAGTTTATTTCATATATATACATATATGTGTGTGTGTGTGTGTGTGTAAATCTATTATAGATGTGTTTATATCTCTCCAAATACTTTCACATATATGGTATGGTTCAGTGTAATGGACCAAGCACTGAAAGATACATATTTTAATCATAATTCTGTCACTAATTTACTGACTGTCTGACCTTGGATAAATCCTTTCACTTCCCTGGCCTTATTTTTCTCATCTGCCCTGTGTAATATGAAAAACAGTAGATATGCAATCAGAGGGTCTGGGTTGAAATCCCAGGAAAAAGGGAAGGGAAGCCTATCTATAATACGACCAGGGGCCTCCAGAATTCTGATAATTATTAATTAACTATGACTATCAGCAAGTCACTTCAGATCTCTAAGTCTCAGTTTTTTCATTTATAAAAGGCAAATAAAGTTATATATTACTATCTTATAGAACTTTGTGAAGGAAGATCTTTCTTTTGTAAAACTTTAAGGGCCTACACAAAATATGAATTATCAATATTATGGTGGTTTTTTAAAAAAACAATTCCGTATTCTATTTTCTTCTACTTTAGACACTCAATATCAATATTTTAAACCATTGTCAGAAAAAAATCTGTAGTTTTAAAGTATTGTAATGTTCTCCTAAGTAGATATTCAATTATATTACTATTCTTGTATTTAACAAATCTCTATTTTCATAATGAAGAATTATTTAAGGATCTGATTAAACTGGCAAAAATTCATATTTGGAACTAAAGTCATAGAGAATAGAACTGAAAGGAATCTTTAGAAGTCATCCAATCTAATTAAACCTCAATTTAAAGTTGAAAAAATTTAACCCCAGAAAGGTAAGATGCCTAACCTAAAGCTTCACCACAATTTTGCCACAAGATAATGCTAGATCCCAGGTCAAAGCAATTGATCAATAAACAAGCATTAATCACGCACTCAAGCACAAGCTAAACACTATGGACATAAAGCATTTTTATATAAGTAAACAGAGAAGAGAAAAAATAGACAAAGTGATTGGGAGGGGTGTCTCCCTAAGAGGGATCAGTAAAGAAAAGGAGGCAGAGACCACAGAAATAGATCAGGAGGAAGAACACTTCGGCAAGAGGGATGTCGGTTCTACAGGGAGGGTCCCTGAGGAAAGGCCACTTGATGCCTGGCTAACCAACCCCCCAATTCTAAATTAGTTAGTTCTTTCACTGTGCTAAACCATCTTTTTGAAATTCCAAATAATAATCCAATTTGATTATTTTAATTTTTCTTTGATCTTTTAAGATGAACCAACCAGGTATTTATGATGTAGAAGTAATGCTACCTCAGTCGGTTCACTTTAACCTAACTAGGCCTCAGTTTATTCATCTACAAAATAAAAGGGTTGGGTGAAGTGATCTTAGAGATCCAGTCTATGAAGTCATTATCATTTTTGCATTTATGTTCTTTATATTTATTTTGTGTACACACACCCACCAAGACCCAGACCTCCCCCCCCAATCTCTGCTTACCAGAAGTTTATATATTAACAGGGGAGACATTATCTATCATTCATTCATTCATCCATCTATCTTTTTCTTCCTTGTTAGTAAAAAGTCAATATCAGCAAAGTACTAAAAAAAAAAAAAAAAAAAAAAAAAAGTGTATTTAAGTGCTATGCAGCATAAATTAAGAAGAAGGGTTAAGTTTTTTCTTCAGTAGCCTGAAGACTTGGTTCTTCTTTGGAGGCTAAGGCCAAGATGGAGTGAACCCTCACTTCAGCAGGCTACTAACATACTACAAATTCCTGAAATGGCTGTCTACTCTACCTTCATCTTTCACACTCACAGAGGGCAAAATTAATGCCTTCATTAAAGGGGTAGGTGTGTAAATGTGGACCCATTCTGGGTTTGCAGATTGTTTGCAAAGGTCCTGAACAATGTAAACATTAGAAGTCTCAACTGCAATGCAGGAGCTGGTAGACCTGTCCCAGCAGCTGGTGGTGCTTCCCCTGGTAGGAGAATAGAAGCAAAAAAAAAGAATCCGAGGAATCCAATGGGCCCATGGGCTTTGGTCTGTTCGATTATATATATCTTTTGTAACATTAAATAAAAAGTTCATTAAATTAAAAAAATAATAATAAAAAGAAGAAGAAAGGATTAAATCTAGGATAAAGGAAGGAAAAAAGGTTGAAGCTGCTATATAAAACAGGTATGAATCTAGAAAATCTAATAAGCCACTGGGTTTCAAAGCAGAAGACTGTTCACCCAGGAATTCCAGATTGAAAGAAGCTTTTAAAGGAAGTAATGGGTCAAACTGTTAGGATTACAAGATGAGAACTCAGGGTTGTCTGGACAGTGACAAGGTGAGAACTCAGGTTGACTTGACAGTTCTCTGGCTCAGACCTCTGGTTCGGGCATTTAAAGGGAGTTTACATCCTAGGAATTCTAAGAGGATCAAGTTCATTGGTGGAAGTATTTCCCCACGCTCCATTGAGTTCTCACATGCCTATTCTCTGGGAGGATAAAAGAAAGGCAGCATTGGGTCTGAGAGGATCTACTCTGATATAGAGTTGTGACGCCAGGCAGGCTGAAAGGAGACCAGTCTGATTTGGGGAAGGACAAGAGCTTGAGGAGATTCAGAGTTCCCAAGAAACTTGCACACAGAGGAAAAGATTTTACAGATCTCCTCCCAGAAAAGGATTATAATTGAGCAGACGACCGGACCCTCACAATTCAAGAACTTTACATATTGGCGTCCACAACGTGGGGCAAGGATTTTTTGCTTATCCTGACAAGGACTTATTCTGAGCCCTTCAGAGGCTAGCCGGGACCTTTGCAATTTGGCGCCCTGTAACTGTCCAGACAACTTGAGTTCTCACCTTGTAATTGTAACATCAAACAGAAAAAAAAGAAAGAGAATTTCTTAGGAAGAGGAGAGAATAAAGAGGAAGATGTCTCATAAGCAGAAGTGCAGAGTAAAGGATGAACAGACTAAGAAGAAAAGGGGTCAAAGAGCATAATGCCATCATTCTCAAGAAATCAGTTATGTGAAGATGACTAAGTTGGTCATTTTACAGTTTAGGATATTAAAACCCAAAGAGTCATTTGTCATGTCATGTCACTTGCCACACAAAGAGTAAATTGGGATTCAATCTCAGTCTTCAACTGAAAATTTAGTCCTCCCTGTACTACACAAGCTCCTCCTCATATCACTTTTAGCTTATTTGAAAATTTTTCTTATTAGTGTCAAAGGATATCTCCTTTCTTCCCCAAACCTCCCCATAAAACATCATTCCCAATATTTTCCCCAATTTAATCTCTTTGAATTTATTTATCCATATCAGTGTTACTACAATCATCACAGTCACCCAGAGTTTAAACTTTGAAAGGCCTCTTTGACGTTCATTTTCAATACCCAAACAATCATCAAGTCCTAATGGTTTTTTCTCCTTCATCTCTTAAATCTACATTCTACATTTCTAGTATGCTAGCCTAGTTTGGATGGTCAGTTTACTTTCTTCTTAGGATAACAATTTATTTGGCAAACAGAATGGAATACGATAGATAACATTTTTCACAAAGTTAAAAGTATTTGCATTTCAAATTGCTCAATAACTTTGGTGTCTACAATTGAGACAAATATCATTAGTAATCAAAATTAATTAAAACGAAACAAAACTAAATAATCTTGTTCATAAATCTCTAATGAATTTTGAGGACACTTTCTCTAAAAAGAGAATTATAGATAATTAAAGTTCTGCCCTGTGATTTTCTTAGGAAGAACAAGTGATCAGAATTTATTGTTATTTCTTTTTCTTTTCTTTAAATCTCTCCCCCAATGATCAAAGCATCTTTTGTGAGGGAGATAGAATTCAATATAACACCTAACAAAAACAGCAAGTGAAACTATTTTCTCCCAAGCAATTCTTTTTGTGATGAATCTGAATCTGCTTCTATAAACTTGTTAACTGTCAGTAGAACATCTCCACGGGACTAATGTTTAGTAACTTTGTTACCCAAATAAACTTTTATGGTACACAGACTGGTTTGAAAGGAACAATAGGGAAGTATGGTTAATCCTATTTGTATTTTAGCATGTATACTACCTGAATTATGTGTGGAAAAATAAGATTCCATATCACCATAAATAAAGATTTTAATGAACTTAAAGTGCCTGAGAACAGTACACACAATAATATAAATGAAATATTATTAAAATATAGCTAAATGGAAAGACCTCATTTTTTCTTCCGTTACAGCAGGGATTTTTAATCTGCAGGAACTTTTTTAAAATTAAATTTTGGTAATGTCATAAAAGTCTTGGTGCATTTAGATTAATAATTTAAAACTGACTTTTGGGACACCTTGAATTTCAAAGTAACTTGTTATTCTGTGTACTTTGTACTATGTACTATATTTTATGCATTTTAAAAAAGGGATCCACAATGCAAAAAAACTCACTGTTTTAGATAGTAGCATGTTTTCAAGACACACGTAATGCTTAATGTCCCATATTCTGCAGTAAAACTCAATTGCTGTGCTAATTCATTTTTCTCAACTATTTTTATTCTATTTGGGAGTGAAATTGGTACATACACACACAAATATACACAAACGTTTAAATAACTAGTGTAAAAAAATAAATAATTTGAAAACCATACACTTACATATATTCCATATATAATATTCATATAGAAACTTATTGCACATCACTAAAAAAAACAAAGATTTTATCAGCAAGGTTTATAGTTCCAGTGGAAACAATTCTAAGAGTTACTTCTCACTGAAATATACTGAATCAAGAAAATTACTGTTTTACCTGACAACTAAAATGAATAAGCAATTTACAATCAAGGACAAATAACCTTTGAAAAAATAATCTATAACTCTTAAATATTTTCACAGCAAAGAGTCCAACTTTATTCCCTTTATTCCAGGAGTTTATTGTAATATCTCAGTATTTTTTAGGATAGTTTCAAAGCCCTCTGAAAAAACACCTGCTTGCATTTGTGTTGTCTTTTAAAAATAGGGCAAATCTACTTAACTGATTGGCATACCATCCAATCTAGTAGCATGGCTATATAGGATCAAATATAGTATTTTCCAGGGAGGCAATCTCACTTATAAGCTCCTTACTTTATGAGTTATCAATGTAAGTCTAGTTCTAACATACATTAGATGAGACTCTAGGTAAGTCACCTAACCTCCTGGAGCTTCAGTTTCTTCATATACAAAAACTGGGATGATAATCCTTGTGCTACATTTCTTCGAAGGTTGCTGTGAACAAGTAATGCAAAAATGAAAGTTATTATGAGTATTTCTATCACATAAATTAAAGGGAATTTGAAAAAATAAACTCACTTTCCAAAAGGCATTGCTGAAATATGCTTTAAGTACCAAATTTATATAGGCATTTAAAATTACTTGATTTGAAACAAAAATTTCTCCCAAGAAATCAATCTGAGCATTAAGGAGTTTTTAAGGCTATCTTTAATGAAAGACAGAAACAAGACAAAATGTATAATGAAGAAACAATGCTGAGATTCAGTATTTACTAATAGTCTCCAGATGGTACGGTAAACTGAATTATTTCTGTATTATCATATAAGTAACATTTCTACTTAAGGCAACAAATGAACCGAAAAGGCTCATGCTTTTCACCTTCAAAGAATCATTTTTACATAAGCTATACATGGAGGAGAAAAAAAATGGATTAGTTCAGAAAGTTTGAAAAACAATTAAGCCATACTAATTCTAATTCAATTAAATTATAATGCTTACAATGTCCTGGATACATTATTAAGCACTGGAGACACAAACCCAAAACAAAACAGTTCCTGCCCTCCAGGAGGGCTGGAATTAAACAACATGTACAAGGTAAGTAAACACTGGGAAATCAAGAAATTTGTAGTGGGAGATGATAGATGCAGTTTAATCTTGAAAGAAGCTAAGAATTCCAAGGCTGAGTAGAAGGAGTAAAGACATTTCAGGTATGTTAGCTATATAAAGGCACAAAGTCAGGAGAAAGAATGTCATATATGGGAATAGCATGAACTAAGTCAGAAAAGAGAGGTTGAAGTGCCTAAATTTATTTATTTTTTAAAAAGAGTTTATATTTAATCCTAAAGGCAAAAGTCATTAAATCTATCTTGGAGTCAATGAAACCTCTGAAACATTTATTTATTTATTTAATTTTACTGAGGCTATTGGAGTTGACTTGCCAAGAGTCACACAGTTAGGAAGTATTAAGTGTCTGAGACCATATTTGAACTCAGATCTTCTGGCTTCAGGGCTGGTGCTCTATCCACTGCGCCAGCTAGTTGCCCCTAAAAAATACCCAACCACAGTATGATTGTATAGACTGAGGTCAAATTTGAATTCAGGTTCTACTGACTTCAGGGCTGGTGCTCTATCCATTGAGCCACTCAGTGGTCCCAAAGTTCTGACTGTGATTAACATTTGCAAAACAAAACAGAAACAACAAGAAAAAAGACAAACCCCCAAACCAAAAACAAAGATTTTAGATTTAACTCTCTAAAAATCATGTTTTAAAAAATATTACTTTCTAGAAAAGTAACATAAACATACACTGATTATTGATTTTTAGATTAAATGTTACTTAATGTAAAGTTTGCTTAGTATTGCTTCTTTTAAATTTATGTGGCATTGATTCCACAAAAGAAAAAACTGCTAAGACACTGAAAACAATGCAAAAAAGTAACAGGTGATAGTTTCTTATGAAGAGTTTCATTCTAAAACAATAGCAAAAAAAAAAAAAAAAAAAAAAAAAAGTTTAAGGGAAAAAAGTGGAATAATAATCTCCTAACCTGCCAATAAAACTATGAGAATGAGATTTAATACAAATTTATTAAAATTTTTGTTTTTAGCAAAACTTTTACTTCAAAACCTAACTACTCACAACTAAATCAGTAACATTTTAATTTCCCAATTTGAAAAAAATTAATAGTTAAGAGTCCTAACTTTTTACAACTTCAATTCATAATTCACAAGTGACATATGAGTCAAATAAATTACTTTTAAAGCAGAAGTGTCAACTGTGGTCAAAATATTCTCAACGATACAAAAGATATTTCAAAGATAACTTTCAATTAATGTGATTCACAATGTCTTCTGGATTAAAAAAAAAAATCTTCCTAGATGGCTGATAAAAATTTAAAATGTGTAACAATTACTAGATTTTAAAGTAACTTGTTTATAAAACATATTATATGATTGTAGTCTTAATAGTAAGATGAAAAGTTATATTTTTTAAATGCAATTCAAACATTTAGTAAGTGCCTACAAAATACAAAGCAAAACACCATGCAACTATATCCTTTAAAAAATCCCAATTATTCCTGTTGCTCTACTACAATAAAAATTAAAGCACTTCCTTAAGAGGCCATTAACCACTTGTGACTGAGTTTTCCTACAACTAACAACATCATCAAATAAGGACACAATTTCACAAGGCACAAACCTGAGAAGGCCCTCAAAGTAAGTTAAGAGAGACTTTACTTGGAGAGATTCCAAAAAGGCTTCCAACTTCTGTTGCTTTCCCACTCTACAGATTTCATTAGAAAATGGAGGAGAAGCATGGTGTCATTTTACTGCTAGAAAAGTAATGCTTGCCAAACTTCTCCACTAGTAGGAGCCTAGTAATTTGAATTCTTCCTTCCAATTTGGGGGAAAAAAAAAAAAAAAAAAGGCAGCTGCTTCAATGAGTCAGAGCAATTTTACTCAAATAAAATCAGCCTGCAAATCAAATTTGTTAAAAACAAACAACACTATATGATAATAAAAATTTTCTTTCTGTTAAAAATGAGCATATTAGATGTATTATATAATAGTTTTCCTTGCATGTCATAAGAATAGTCAATTCTGGAATGCTGAAGGGCAAATAAGAGAAACTCTGGCTTTCAAGATGATTCATGTAGGATCCAGGGCTAGAATTTTTTTTTTGCTGTGGGAAAATGGCCACAGCTTTGAGCCCAGCAAGCTGATCTGGAAAACATCTACACTGTTTGCAGATCCATTAACCTCTGTGTGTCCGTGCTAGGCTTTCAAGAATAACTTTTTCAAATAAGCTTAGACATAAATTTGGCCTACTAAAATGGAAAAGTCAAAAAGCACAGCTTGATATAATTATATTATAAAGCCACAATTTAATAGCTAATATTTTTTTCAAAAATTGCCAAAACTAGAGAATGTTTCAAGTGAAATAGTTTTCAAACAATAAAGCAAAGTAAAGGGATTTAAGTTTAAATCTAATTTAATTTTAACATAAAAAAAAAATACTAGGTTGAAATTATACTTATTAATGAAAATAAAAACATATCTGACATACTTATGTCCTATATAAGTAAGAGATATAAATATCAAAGATAATTCTTAGTATAAGAGAGTAAAAGGTCTCATTTCCTAGGGAGAGTCTACCTTCCTTACATTACTTTGTTCATCTTTACCCTGCAAAAAAGAAAATAAAGCAGGAATGCCATAATACACACAACTAAGTACAGGATGTCCAAAAGTCTTAGTGCAGGTTTGAACTACTACAGCTTAATACTTTCAAAAATAGTTTAGTTTTTAATTTAAAAGTTCTAAGTTATTCAAGGTTAAAACTGCTTAAAACTTTTTGGACACCCTGGAATAAGACCCTTTCATGACTTAAGTCTACCTGGACAAGGTTTAGCACATAATCACTTCATACCAAATATACTATACTATACTATATTCATACCAAATATACTATACTATGGAGAGATGTCATTCAAGCACAAAAATATCTCCCCCCCCCATAAAATATATTGTAAATTAAAGCAAATATATACCTCTCTCACAAAAGTCCTAACATTAAATATACATTTATTTAGTATTTTCCCCCAAACCTTCAAAACATTTTGCTAAAAGCCTAACCTACAAGGTGATATGGATAGAAGAAAGAACAAAGTTTCTTTTCCTTAGGGGCTTACAACCTAATGAGATGAGTGAAATGTCTACAAAAACTGTCACACACTGAGAAAGTAACAAGTCAATGGAGATTAAAGAGGACTCATATAAGTACCCTGAATGGACAAAGGGACATGCTGTACAATGAGGAAACTACAAAGCAAAGGTTGCTTCTGTCCCAAGAATTTGGGTAAGAAAGACAAAACATGAAGACTAAAAAGAAAAACAAAGTGACAGCTCTGAGGCAGGAAGGGGTCTAGGGAGGGCCCAGGGAAGGAGCAGCAGAAAAGGCTTTCTGAGGGAAGAAGCAACTCTTCAGAGGCAGTGGGGAAAGTGGGAGGGTAAAGAAGGTATTCCATGGCTTTGAGCCATCCCAGAGAAGAGAAACTATGAAATGCCACAACATTCTGAATCTATTTGTAGACAGTGAGGATTCCAAGAGGGTGAGAGTGATTATTTTGGTCTGAAAGAGCTAAACTGATTCTTACGTGTAGGACTATTAAATCATAAATGGAAGAAGATGAGAACAAACTGATGAATTCTCAAGCAAAATTAAATAATGTCAATCTAAATTTTAAAAAGAACATACAATGACAAAGAAGGCTAAAATGACTATCCTACAGAACATTATTGGTCAAAATTTAAGTGTTTTCTCTTTCAAGACAGGAATAGTCCCGTATTTTCTTATACCCCTCAACAATATACAACATTGTTGTCTAATCGATTATTGTTTCATGAAGCTGAGAATAAAAGGAATCCAAAAAATTAAGCAATATCTATGATGGCCATGAATCTGAGATTTCTTTAAGATCACCCTTTTCCTCATCCTCCAATATTTAGCACACAGAAGAATATTATTAATGTTTCCTGGATGCTGAGAACAAGAGTCCAAGCAGCTTTCAAAACACAATTTGGGTAGCTCTTTCTCCTGTTACCATATTCAATAATCTTTTCAAACTAACTTCTCATAGTTTCTTGATTTAATTAATTTGTCTTTTTCTCTCCATCTCTGATATCCTTGCTTTCTCCTTATTCTTCTAATAAAAATATTTAAAGAATCTATATTTGGATTCAACTGCACTAAAATCATCAATGCATCACCCCATACTGAGACTCAATTCAAAACTGCTGACAGAATTTTTACTGAATTCTGAATCTATTCTTTTTTTTTTTTTTTTTCTGAGACAATTGGGGTTAAGTGACTTGCCCAGGGTCACACAGCTAGGAGGTATCAGAGGTCATATTTGAACTCAGTTCCTCCTGAATTCAGAGTTGGTGCACTATCCACTGTGCCACCTAGCTGTCCCTACATATTATTTCTTTAAAAAAAAAAAAATTATAAATTGTGGTTAGAGATTGATTATGAGAAGCCTTAGAGTTTTTGGAAGTCTGGATGGAGGTCTATCCCTTTGGATTTTCACTCTAAGTACATAAACTATCTTGTTGGATTTACATATAAAATGTAGAATGAAATTTTTTTCTTTCACAAGATGGATAAGATGAATCTAGAGTATCAAAAGCCTTGAGAATGAAGAGGTGGAGTAGAATATATCTCAATAAGAAACAAACAAAAAAAATCACTCAATACTGGCTTTTTGATAAAAAACTGCCATGATTTAAGTAGTATTAGGAAAAATTAGTTCAGCAGGAAAATGTAGAATGGATTAGAGATAACATTAGAATGGAAAAGAGTACCACAAAAGGAATCAGAAGGCATGGATTGATTCCAACTTCATCTCTATCACTAATTATCTGTGTAGGAGTATGTGGAGGTCATTCTTCATTCGGAACCTTTACCTCAGCTTCTTTTTATGTAATATAGAGTGTCAAATTAGATCATAAAGTTGGAAAATAGAAAACTGGCTCTAGACTCAGAGGACCTAGATTAAAATCCTACTTCTGACACTTATATAAACCTTGAAAAAGTAACTTAATCTCCTTAGGCTTCACTTTAGTCATCTGTGAAAAGAAAAGTGTTTTATAGGAACTGAGGTCCTATGGTTCTATATTTAAGATCCTAGGAGATCTCTTTCAGCTCTGAATTCTATCCTTAAAAAAGAAAAAATAAAGAAGTCATAATATTTCTGGATTTCCAATTTATTAACAACACTTTGCCACTATCTTCACTGCCCACCCTACCACATGTCCCCAACATATATACACATGATGTCACCTGAATTAACTTTTCCTTCAAAAAGCACTTGAATGTTGACATCTCTGAATTTCTTTTAGCCTTCCACCACTATAACCTTCCTTAAGGAATGGAATAACTGTACAAAGGTTAACTTGAAGGAATTAAATACAAAGGACAAAAAAGGTCTTCAGTTTCTTTGTTTCTCTTACTTTCCTGGCTTAGTTATTCGTTTGACTTATTTTTCAATGTCTGAATAAAGACTCTCTGAACAATCAAGCTCACATACAACATTCAAAGTTTTAGTATGATGTCTATCCTATATAAATTACATTTTTTCTCAGGCCTTCCTTTCTCTCTACATTATTTCACATGGTGATTTAAATGATCATTTCTATGCTAATAATTCTCAGATCTACTTATCCAGCCCTAATTTCTCTGATGACCTCCAGTCTCACATCTTCAACTACCTATTAGACATTTTGAAGTAGACATCTTCTACTCCACATGGTCAAAATGGAATTTATTATATTTTTCTCAAAACCCTTTTAACTTGCTTATTACCATTTAGGGTATCAACAACATTTCAGTACAACAGGCTCACAAGTTGGGTCCCAACCTCAACTTTTCACTCTCTCACATTCCCTATATCCAATCTGTTTCCAAATAACTGGATTCAATCTTTGAAATATCTGGTATATGACTTCTTCTGTCCTTCAATATGGCCACCACTCTAATGGAATTTCTTATCACCACAGCAGAATCTGGCTAGTTGGTTTCCTCAAATCTCTCCCTATTCCAGTCCATTAGGATAGTAATGTGATCTTTTAAGAATACAAATTGTTATCAAACTACCGTCCTACCAAATAAATGATAGTGGTTCCCTGTTATATCCAAGAGCAAATATAAAGTTCTCTGACATTTAGTCTTTCATATCCTGACTTCTTACTTTTCCAGTCTTTACACCTTATTTATTCCCATGTATTCTACAATTTAGCAACACCATGCTCCTTGCTTTAAACCTTGAATAAGATAACACATCTCTTCACTCTGGTCTTTTTCACTGGCTCTCCCCATGCCTAGAATGCTCTTCCTCCTCAACCGTTCTTCTTGGTTTCCTGGGCTTCTTTCAAGTCTCAGAAAAAAACTCTCCCCTCCCCCTATTCAATAGCATTTTATTTTTTCCATAGATAGTTTTAAAACTCGTTTTTATAAGACTTTTGAGTTCCAAATTGTTTTCTCCCTCCTTTTATCTCTGCCCTTTCCAAGGCAGCAAGCAATCTGGTATATGTTATACACGTACAATCATTTTAAACACATTTCCATATTAATCATGTTGTGTAAGAAAAATAAGAACAAAAGGGAAAAACCATAAGAAAGAAAAAAAAATTTAAAGTGGAAATAGTATACTTTGGTTCTACATTCAGTCTCCATAGTTCTCTCTGGATGAGGATGGCATGTTTCAGTCCAAGTCTACTGAAATTGTCCTGGATTACTAGATTGCTGAGAAGAACTAAATCTATCATAGTTGATCATCACATAATCCTCCTGTTGTTATGTACAATGTTCTCCTGGTTCTGCTCACTTCACTCAATATTACTTCGTCTAAGTCTTTCCAGAATTTTTTGAAATCAGCCTGCTCATCATTTCTTATAGAGCAATAGTATTCTACTACATTCAGATACCACAATTTATTCATCCATTTCCCAACTGATGGGCATCCACTCAATTTTAATCCCTTGACACTATAAAAAAAGAGCTGATCACCTTACATAACCCCAATTGCCTCAACAAAGGGAAAAAAAAAAAAAAAAAAAAAGAAAAGAGTGTATTACCAAAGTCCAGGTAAGAAGTAATACAATCTTGTATGTACTAGGGTGGTACCTTTGTAAGCAGAATGAAGGAATATATTCCAGAGATGCTATAGTGATAAAATAAGATTTAGTAATTGACTGAATGCAAGACATAAATAAGGAAAAGGGAAAAAATCCATTAATACTAGAAACCTAGGTGACTAGAAAAATTATAATGTCTTCACAGCAATAGGAAAATTTAAAGGATGGAAGGGTAATGAGCTCCATTTGTGTCCAATGAGTTTGAGAAGTCTGAGACATCCATTTAGAAATGTGTAGCAGAAAAAAGAAAAAAGAAATGGGTAGCATGTATCTATTTGTCAAGTAAAATTAGAGCTCTAGAAAGGTTAGAGTAATATTACAAAGCCTCCTCAGTTCAACCATCCTTGGCATATCAAAGTTAATAAATGAAACCTTTACACCAGTAGGAAAAGAAATCCTTTCTCACTTGCACCAACCAGTATGATTAAAAGGATCAGAGACTGAGAGCAGTCATTTTCTATCATGAATAGAGAAAAATGTCCTTGAGTCAAAACTGTCATCCAAAATGAGGAACTGATTGGCTTGAAGATGTGACTTTCTGTTAAATTTTAAAATCTAAACTTGCTAAAAATATTTTCAGCATAAATAAAACAAAAGGATACTTGATAAGAGAATATTATCTGATTATAAAAAGGAATAAGCTGGAATTCAAACAGATCTTCTGAGGTTTCTACTTTTGATTTTAGTTTTTTCAAACTCTTTGCTTCCTATTGAGCAAGAAGATGAACCTATCATCCCTGCTGCTTCTCTAGGACTTTTTGTACTGACATTCTAAGCAGAGAGATGGGTTCATATGGTCTCAACTTCTGTGGACAGAGATCAATATAATGTTGCAATTCTGGTGAGCAATTCTTTAAGCACAGGTCATGTCAGACTAACCTAATTTCATTTTTTTGACAGGATTTGAGTAAATAAAGGGAATGTTGTGAATAACGTTTACTTAGATTTTTATAAAGCTTCTGACTAAGTATTTCATATCATTCTTGTGGAAAAGATGAAAAGACAGGAATGTGATGACAACATAATCAGGTACATGCAGAATGACTATATGACTAGACTCAATACTTGTAAGTGAGTCAGCCTGGCAGGAGACTAAAAAAGACCCTAGGGATTTCTGCTTTGTCCTGTGCTCTCATAAAAGTATTTCATGAGCGAATACAATCTTTGGCTGAATTAAGACAGACTAGGAAAGTAACAAGGATCAAAAATATAAGAGTCCTATTGTCCTCTCCCCTAATCACACCACACACATACAATACTGTTTTCAGTTCTAGGTGCCTGGTTCTGACTAAATGGAAAATGTCCAGATGTGGGCAACCAGGAGGAAGAAGAGTATTGAGTCATGTTACATGAAAATTAGTTGAACAGAATATGCCTAGTTGGGAGGAAAAAAAAAACTTATGGGGAAATATAATAGCTATTATCAAGTATTTGAAGGACAGACATATGGAGGAGAAATTAGGATACAGGTGCTTGATAAAGACTTGTTATAAAGTGATGCTGAGTGAAGCGAGCAGAACCAAGAGAACATTGTACTTAGTAACAGTAACGTATGGTGATCAATTTTGACAAACTTAGCTCTTCTTGGCAATACAACGATTTAAAACAATTCCAAAACACTCGTGATGAAAAATGATATCCACACCCAGAAAAAAGAACTATGGAGTCTAAATGCAGATTGAAGCATACTATTTTTCACTTTTTAAAACTTTTTCCCCCCTTTCTCCTGATTTCTCCCTTTTGTTCTGATGCTTCTTTTACAACATGAGTGATGTGGAAATATGCTTAATATGATTGTACATGTATGACCTATATTAGACTGTTTGCTATCTTGGGGAGAAAGCAATAGGTACTATTGTACCTAATTAGAAATTGTGTCTAATATTGTGTCTAATTAGAAATGAGGAACAAGCAGGAAGGATAAGGTTGTTGGAGGTAAGAATTGTGTCCCCTTAGTCTTCTTTCCTCTTGCATGTTTGATATAAGCTTAGAGAATATAAAGTCAATGTTGTAATTTTATAAAGTTCAGGCAAACCATTTCAGTATTCTTTTTAAAATTATTTTAAAAGAGTGCATATGGATAAAAAAAGACGTTTCTATTGCTTTTTTCTCCCTCATGAATAAAATTCTTCATACTATATTTTTACTTTTTTGATTTAAGAAAAGTGGCAGCAATATAAAAGTAGCTGACAAAAGGCAATACTGCTAAAAATAAGTTCTCAGAATAAGGATCAAAATAATTTTCTCAGGGTTGGGTCTATTGATTTGTTTAATTTAGAACAGGCCCTTAGAAAATAACAGAAGGAAAATTACACACACATACATGCATATAAATATAGTTACTTTTTTTGGGGGAGTAAAGATAATCTTTAATTAGAGAAGTCATTTTTAATATAGAAAAGTTTAATTTCCTTGCTCAAGTGGCTGTTTCTAACTACTCTTACTGAATTATCAAAATAAAGACTAAGGAAATCAGAAGAACAAGAGAGATTTGAATTAAACAATGTAGAACAATTAAGAAAACCAAGCCAACTAATAAATGATTATAACAATATAAATTTAAAAATTCCTAAAAGAAAGTTGAACTTCAGATAAATGAAAAAACATTGTTGGGTCCCAGAAAACAAGTAATGATATACTGCCCTCTAATGACAGAAACGAATGAAACTACTATGACAGAATACTCAGCTTGTCAAACAAGGTCATCATATTGGATGATTTTCTTTTTCAGAAAGTTCCATGAAGGAGGCAGGGTTTTGGGAAAAAAAAAAAAAAAAAAGACAAAAGACATCAATAAAATCTTAAAAAAAAAAAAAAAAAAAAAAAAATCTGAACCCTAAATATGGAGTAAAAGTAATGTAGGAAATAGAAGACAACATAAATTTACAGATAAAAAGAGCTGGCACATGTACCCAGCACCATACTAAGGTAAAGTGGGGAGAAGGGGAGAATCAGAAATATCTGATCAATACCTTTGATACCTGTTAAGATTACAGCCATAGTTTGGCAGCAATTACAGGCTGCCTGCTGACAGAACACAAAGAAATGCTTATTTATTGGCTCAGTAAGAATCAGCTAACCCAGCTACAAGCCTATAAAAAAGCAAGTTGGTTGCATCCCATTCCTTGTCCTCTAGCACTTCCTTTTCATCTCCTGTGCCTTTTCTCACAGTGCAAAAAGGGGATGTGTGCTATTATTTTCCTCTTTTCACCAAAGCAGTAATGGTAACTTAGGGCAGAAGCAGATAACAATATTGTAAGAAATGCTTGCATTCAGTCAGAGAAGCTCTCAAAGATATGATCTTCCCTTCTGTGCAGGAGAGTTTTGAATTCTAATGTAGATTGATACCACAATTTAGTGAATCGCAGGATTCATTTTCAGTGGTTTTGTTGTTTCTCTGTCCATTTACATATTTATAGTTATTGTATTGTTTTCCTGGTTCTGCTTACTCCAATTTGTATTAATCCCCACCTTTCTATGCTTCAGTTAGATCAACAGAAAATAAAACATTTCTTAAAAAAAAAAAAAAAAAAAGTTAAAAAAGGATGTTCAGATCAGAAAAAGCAGAATTTCTCTAATCCTTCAGAAGTTGAGTACCTTAAGTACATGGAATAAAATATTTGCTCCAGAAAAAGACAGTTCTAAAAGTTGACATGATTTTGGCTCATGTTTATAGAATGGGTAAGCCAGGAAATAGTATACTGATCAAGTAATTAAAAGATCTACAGTTAAAAATAGCTTATTGTTTCTCTATACAATGGCTAGATAAAATTTCTCTAGGTATATGAGCAAATGGTTAAGGTCCCTCAATTGGAAATTCCTGGTCTATACTCTCAAGAAACTAAATGTTCATCTAGAGCCAAGGAATGAGGTGTATCAGGAACTAGTAGAAAGCTATTACTCATTTTATGGGGGTGTAAAGGCTATTTACAACTTCCTGAATGATATGTGATAATAGTTTGAGAGTAAAGAAGACATCCAAATCAGTGTCTCTCCTATAAGGATAAAGAGTTTCTAAGAATTAGAAGCCTATTTTCATGGAGTCCTTCATTTACATGCCACCCTCCATGGAATATAAAAGTACTTACTTACTATATGACAAGGCAGGGGAATCATGGGCTTATTAAGTCACTATTCTTGGGTGGGAATTTCAGGTAAATTCTTTGGGGATTAAGAGATGAGCAGTGGTTTTGGAATCAAGAGATATTGCTTTAATTCAAGTCCATCCTTTACTAGCGAGGTAAGTCTCTTCCCTTCTATGAGCCTCAGTTTCCCAGGGATAAAATGGGAAAGTTACTTATACTACTTACCTTCCAGTGTTTTTGTGAAAAGTACTTTATGTACCATAAAGTACTAAATGGAGTCGACTATGAGGAAAACAAAAGGAAGCCATATAGAATAGGAAGAAGTGTGTTAACAAGTTTCTCAAGAACTTAGAAGTTTTATATATATATATATATATATATATATATATATTTTAGGTGAATTAAGTTACTGGAGGGAGAAGGGAACAATGCCAGATGGGATATCTTGAAACTCTAATTTAAGACAGTCCTAACATCCTATAAAAAGTATGTCTTACATTGTCTGTTCCAAGCAAGGTCATGACTTCAGAGGATTCTGTTCCCTATGTTCCTATCTGTTTTTTTTTTCTTATCTGCTCATCTAATTCTGGTTATACTCACTCTTCAAAGCTTTTCAGTCTGTTTTTTAACTTCATCACTCAACTAAAACTGCTCTCTCCCAAAGTACCAATAATTTCAGTTACCAAATCTGACTGTTTTTTCTTAGTTATCATCATTCTAATTCTCCTGGTTGTCTTCCTATTCAATCTCCTTTACCAGATCATCATCCAAAACAAGTCCCCAACTGTTGGTATACCCAAAGCTCTGTTCTGGGTCCTTTTCCTTGGTGATCTTATCTACTACCATGGATTTAATTACTATTTCTATGCAATTGACTTTCAAATTTCTCTCAGGAATTCCAGTCCAAGTGGCTATTGGATATATCAAATCATCTAAAAAAAATCAACATCTCTAAAATAAAACTCATTACCTTTCCCTCTAAAATTTGCTCTGAACATCCCTAATTCTACAATAGATATCACCACACTAAGTTATTATTTACACACACACACCCCTACCTTCTCCTATAGAAACACTTCTAACCTTCCATAAAGCCATCTCACCATCTAGTTTTTCTGTAGGTTGTTCTCTCACATTTGCCAAAGTGATTTTCCTAAAGTATATATCCTAACTATATTACTTCTATACTCAAACTGAAGAGGTTTCCTGTTGCTTCTGGGATCTAATATAAACTCCTATTTGGTTTTAGGGTTCTTTACAACCTGGCCCCAACCCATTTTTATACATGATTGCCTTTTGTATGCTTCATTAAACACCCTGCCAGATTAGCCTTGTCAGTCACACATGGCTGTCTTATCTTTTATCTCTGTGCCTTTGTACTGCCCATCTTCCATGCCTTAGATGCACTTCCTCTCATAGGAATCTTTATTTCTTTTAAAATATACTCAAATCTCTTCTAGTCAAAGTCTAACCTAGCCTCCTTCCTACATATATCATGTCTTTCCTTGAGAAAGAATGTAAACTCCTTGTAAGAAGCATATTTCATTTTGGGTACAAAGCTCGAAAGATTAGTATTTGCTCAATAAATATTTGTTTACTTTATCTCTTTTTTTAAAATCACTACCTTAATTTCATATTAAGTCTATAATAAACTGTAGGTCTCACAGAATTATGTAATTATTTTTCTTCATCATCTATATCCACAAACACCTCCTTAATTCTTATATTAACATCTTTGCAATTACTTAAGTAGAAATGCAAAAGGTCAGTTACTGTATATGTAATAATTGTTTCTTAAAATTTGTAGATACTATCTTTCAAGTAAATCCAATTTTATTAAAGTTAAAAGTTTAATTTCCAAACAAGGGTTTAAGAAATTAAGACCTTCCTTCGAAGTTCCTGTTAATTCTTATATGTTGAAGTCCTTATGTAAGGTAATTATGAACTTTAATTTGCCATAATTTACTTTAATTTCATTTATCAATGTGTTTCTATAGTAATAATATGGCACATTTTCATAGCAATATATAGTATACTGCACAATGTAAAATTTTAAGGAAGTATAAAGTGACCTGCCCATGGTGCTTGTAAGTGCCAAAGGAAGGTCGTGAACATAGGCACCCTGACTTTAATTCTAGCACTTCTGTTATGTAGTCAAAGCACTATATCATAATTTTAGCTTATAATCTATAGATCTTGACCTAGAAAGTACCTTAGATAACTTATTGGGAAATAGTTCCTGCTATCTGTATCATCTGTAGCAATTTTATAGTTTGACTATTACTTTTCACGGAAAAATTAATTATCCAATTTTCCATCAATTAATTGTTTCTCTTCTAATTATATCTACATTTATTTTATTTCCATGAAAGATTTCCTACTTTTATGTAACCAAAATTTTTCAAGTTTCATTTTATGAAAAATCTTAGCTACCTTATTTGGATAAACTTTGAAAGCTACTGTCTTAATTTTTCAAAAACTATATCTATTCTTTGGCCCAGTGAAAATATTATGTATCTAACCCAAGGAATTCAAGTCAGAGGGAAAATATCTATATGTACAAAAACATTTATAACAGCATTTTTTTTTTTGCTCCTTTTTTACCAAGGAACCTGGAAAAAAAGAAAAAAAAAAAATGCCCACCAATTGGGGAATGACTAAACAGAATGTAGTATATGAATGCAATGGAATGAAATATTATTACTCCATAAGAAATGACAAAGATAACAGATTCAGAGAAACATAGGAAGACTGTGAATTCATTGAAAAAAACAGAACAGTAATTGTTTAAAAAAAAAAAAAAAAGACAAATTAACAGGAAGAACAATTTATGTAATGACAACAGTAACATGAAAAAACTCTGAAAGATCCAGGAATGCTAAGCAACATATAAGACTTTAAAAGACTGATGAAGAAACATATCTCCCACCTCTTGACAGAAATAATGGACTTAAGGATATTAATAAACATTATTAATAACATAACACTATACATATATACATTATACATATTTGTTAGAAGCATGTATGTGGGGGAAAGGTCTTCCTCATTTAGAGAGTTTGGCATAGTAAGTCAATGTATAGTAATATATGCATAAAAAAAAAAAGAAGCATCAATAAAACAGTTTTTAAATGCACACAACAAAAAATGGCATGCAAAGACATAAGTTTTGTTGCTATCTTGTTAAATTTAACAATTAATAATATACTTCTTTCAAAATAAACTAAATGACACTAGTTTCAGTTTTTTATATAAGTCTTTCTATTTAGTGTATTGAAATATCTGTTGATAATCAAGTAAGTTCATAATATAAAAATAAAGGACCTGAGAGGTTAAATGGAATCATAGAATAATAGATAAAAAGCTGGAAAGGACCTAAAAAGGCATTTCATTTTACAGATGAGGGAACCGAGGGCAAGAAAAATTAAGCGGCTTATTCATAACAATACATGCAGTAAATGGCAAAGTGAGAGTTTGGTCCCAGGTCCTCTACTTGTCTTGCTATTATGCCACAGGACTATTTTTAAAATTGATGGAAATTAAATATTAAATATTTTATACTTTTAGCTTTTGATTAAGTGGGGGAAGGGAACAGAACAGCATTTAAAATATTTATCCATCGTCTATATGTATCAAACAGTGTGCTAAGGAGTTTATAATTATTATTTTATTTGATGTTCTCAACAATTCTGCTAATGTGCTATTTTTATCCCTTTTTCACAGCTGGGAAAATTGAGGCAAATAGAGGTTAAGTGACTTCCTCAAGGTCAAACAGCTAAATAAATGTTTAAGACTAGAATTAAAATTAGGTCTTTTTTGGCTCCAGGTCCAGTGATCTACCTATAATATCATCTAATCCATAAAGGCCTGGTTCCTCATTATTACTAATGAGTGGGTTTAATTATTTAAATTAATTAATTTAATTTATTGTGTTACCTACCTTTTACTTATCAGGGATATTTGTAATTTAGGTACAGTAAGACATTTAGAAAAAAATCAGTAACAAAGGGGGGGAGGGGGGAAGGGAGGGGAGCAGCCAAAGTAACATCTATCAAAAAAATTAGTAGTTTATTTATCTTATCTGATTTTTATTTTATTTCTTTTAGTAGATCAACAGTTAAAGAATAAAAATCCCTGCCTACTTTTTTTTTACATAAATTCAACCAGCCTCACTTTAATTTGAAAGAAAACAATGTTAAAAAACAAAAAACAAACAAACAAAACAAAACAAAACAAAAAAAAACAATAGTTTTTAAGTAACGTACCTTTGATTTTTTGTTCAGTGGCCTAAAATAAAAACAAAAAACAATGTAAATATGAAATAGAAAGAAATGGATTTCTCTGATAAAAATGTTGATTATCATTGTACAAGCACTACTTCTACTGATGAAAAATGTGGATTTTAGAGTAATTGCATAAGAAAAAGTGTCTTGTTCCCAAGTTTTAAATTTTTGTTACTTTGCCTAGTAAAGCAAATAAAATCTTTAAATCATTTTTTTAAAAAGAAATTCTAAAGAGCTCTGCAATTAAGATTTCAAAGATGAATGTATTTTTTTTTCTTTCCTTTTATTGAGGCAATTAGGTTAAGTGACTTGCCCAGAGGCATACAACTAGGAAGTGTGTCAGAGGCCAAATTTGAACTTGAGTCCTCCTGATTTTAAGGCTAGTGCTCTATCCACTGTGCCAGTTAGCTGTCCTATGTATTTCTTTTAAGATGAATTATAACATTATATTTATTTATAAAATTTAAATTATGATGAAAGAACAAACCTATTTTTAAATATATTTTAAAATTCTTGTTTCATAAAAACAAAAAAAAAAAAGCATCCTACTTTATTCAAAATATCTATGTATATTTATTTCTTGAAAGTCAGAATGGAGATATACTTCTGATAATCTGAGAAATGGGTTAGAATGGACATTTCTATTTTAATTATTGTTTAAATTTTTCCTCCAACAAAGTTTTCTGAAACTAGGGATTAGTTAATAACCTTTATCTCCTACATAGTAGGATACCAATAAGAAGTAACAAAAACCGGGTTCCTATACTTTTTTGTAATGGTGAACAAATTATACTCAAGAGAAGCCATGTCATTAATATGGACAGGGGAGGGAGAAAGAATTGGAGTTGATGGAGGAGGTGGGATGATGGTACTAAAGTGAGGAAAAACAATGAATGAGAATGATAAGCTTGATATCCTGGCAGCAAGTAGCCAGGCCATTTCTTTGGAGGTCCTTGGCATTTCAGGAATCTTTGGGGCAAATGGGATGATAATGGTTAATAGATTGCTAATAAGGACAATAGGAAAGATCAGCAAAGAACCCAAATAATTCACAATCTGAATTAATTATTCCTTTAATACTAAGGTTCAAACTGTTAAAACATGGAATCAGAAGCTTATACTTTTACTCAATTAAAATAATTTTGGGGGAAATGAATTGTACAGGTTCAAATATTCTAGTTAGTTATTATCTATGAATATACATTGTCAAAAAACAAATAAGCCAACCCTAACTGTTTAAGCATCACAACAAATTACACTGTTCATCATTTAATATTCCTTTGAGGATTCAGAAGTTAATATATCATAGCACTTTAGCAACATTATGAATATTGATTAATATGAAAATGTACATCAGACAAATAACCTTTTACTGTAAAATGTTTAGAGATAAAAATATTATCTGAAGCAAAATTATGAGTGGAGTTAAGGCTAATGACACAATGAGGGATAAAATATAAAAAAGGTATTATTAACTAATCGTGAAAGTCCTTTAAAGTTTTTTTTTTTAAAGAAATCATAGGAGAATCATTGCCAGATAGTCACAAAGAGAAAGCTTCCTTCTAAAGTCACATAATGAGAATTACCTGGAAATCCAATGTGTAAATTAAAGTTGTTCTAAGTCAACTTAACCAGTCATCCACTAAAATAACTTATTATTTCTATAATTTAACAATACTAAGACTCAAAGTAGTAGTTAAATTTTATTTCCTAAGTGTCCCAAGTGATAGCTATAATCTGCAATTTACACAGTCAAATAAGAAATATAGTACTGTTTCAAATTAGTGGCCCATATGGCTTAGTATTGTTATCTGAGAATAACATCAAGTTATATTACATAGGAGAGCAGTGGTAGCTGCACCTCCATGTTGATCTAACAAAGAGAGGGATGCAGGTATCTTAAACATAGGACTTCCATTTAAAAACATAAAATCTGATAGAGAACTTTGTCAAAAAGTGAAAATCAAAAAGTATATAGCTAGTTTCATGCTGTTATGTCTATTATCTAGATTCACTGTTTCTTTTGAGTTAAATACTGACCATTTCACTATTAATACTATTACAAAGATAAACAAGAGAGTATATAGTTTTTTATTAAGAAAATGACAGATGTGTTAGGGGAAAAACCCCTATACGATTAATGGTTAAAAATGAAATGGTATTTTTTCACTATTATTATAATTTGTGAACTTAAAGTTATATAATTTATACCTTTTATAAATTATAATTTTTATCAACTTTCCTCATGTTACTATTTTTATAATACACGTAGTATTTAAAGTCATGAAATAATATTTTTCTTAAAAAGTTCTATAAGCATGCCTTATTTTAGAGAACAAATATATTCATAGCATCATGGAATTTAGAACTAGAATGGAGTTTAGATATGTTCTACATCTTACAGATAAGGAAACTGAAACTGCCACTTTCTAAAGGGTTTACAAGTAGCAGAAATAAAATTCAAATTCAGGTCCTCAGTTTCCAAACCCAGTATTTTTTCCATCATACTAATTTGAATTGCCTTCTTTAAAATAAAATAAAACAAAACAAAAAAACAAACAAACAAAAAAACACAGAAGTTTCCTCCAAAAAAATTCTAACACATAAGTGAAAACATGTTTATGAATAAGCAGCTAAAATGTCAAATAGAAGCTGAGCATATTGGATACTTAATTAGGAGAGCCTCCTGACTCTAGTATTATACTTCAATTCCCTATCTGCCCAAAGGATTATCTCCCACACTTAGAAACCTCTTAATTCCATAGTCAGAGCTCTCAGACTTTCATTTTATTTCTTTCTGGATGGTCATTTCAACAAACACAAAATAGATCAAGGTACAAAAATTCCATTTCACCATACTGCTATTTAGCAAAATTAAAAAGCATCAGGTACTACCTCTTAGCTGCTAATGCCATCTCTTTTCAGTTTGTCTTCCATTCTCTCTCCCTCTACTAACACACATAAAAAAAATAAAATTTTATATATCTATTTATTTACATGCTGTTTTCCTTCAGGGCAGAGACTATTTTTTTTGCTCTTCACTTTTTAAAAAATCCTTAATTTAGCACAATGCCTAATATACAGTAAGCACTTAATAGATGCTTCTAGACCAGGGACCTTAATAATTGTTTAGTATATCCCCCATATTTTAAAGATGAGAAAACAGATGCCCAAAGGTATTAAGCAATTTGTCCAAGTCAAATAGCTTAGTAAAATGAGAAGCTGGGATGATCAACCAGGCCCTTTCACTTTTATCCCCAAACTCTATTATACCATGATGAATATTCTAGCCTAAAAATTTCTTTAAAATCAAGGTCTTAAGTTTTATAAGAAATTGTACTTTATCAGTGCTTTAAGTTTAAAGGTCTCTAAAGCATATTTATTTAAAGGATTTCTTTTTTTTTACTCTGTCATTCAACATGTCCTCTATTTCATGGTAGAGTCATCATAAGATGACCACATTTTTTCAACTATAAAACTGTTTGGACCTATTATTTTGAATTTATTAAATGCCAGCTATCTCAAAAAGGAGAAAAGGATAAAATTAAAGAGTCTGTATACAACAGCATATGAGCTCATAAAAATAATTCAATTTTAAAAGTTAGCATCATCATAATATAATGGGATCATAAAATTCAGTATGTGCTGATAAGCATCTTCATATCATATTGTCGGTTGGAATTAAAACCTTTTAAACAGTGGCAGTGATTTTTCTAATCATCACTACTTACTACATCTTACCACAGAGACAAGAAAACAACTAAGATACTCAATTTAACATTAGTCGCTTAACTACTACCTAAGTAGTATGTAAAAATGTTCCTACTTCTAGACTGACTTTCCCCAAAAATAGGTTTATTTATTCTTCTAATTAAGCATCTCACCCACAAATAAGTTGCTCTTCCAGAATCTGTAGTCTACACACATTTTAAAAATCTAGGTCAAAAGTACTTTACAAATTAATACCAATAAAATATTTATTCAAAATGGGTAAGGTATTCTATCAAGAAGTGCAGATAAGAAGACAAAAATCATTTAAGTTCATACTTCTTTGGCTTCTTAGGCCATTTTGACTCCTGACATTTGTGAAAGATAAAGATCGCAAATTCCATAACTTTTCAAACTTTATAACTGACCAAAATGAATTGAAAAATACACCAAAGGCTTCTACATTAGATAAACTTTTGGTCCAGTAAAATTTCAATTAATTATAAAAATATTAGCTCAAATAACAATACCTAACTAAAACAACAGATATAGTACACATAAGCAAATATAATGTAAGAATACTTTAAAAAAACTTTGTAAAATCTTGCTAATTTAAAAAATTACTTTTTTTTTGAAAACACACTTAAAAAAAAATTACTTTATTTTATTTTATTTTTTTTTTGCTGACTGACCCATAAAATTCCCAGACTTGAAAATAGTTGGAGTTAGATTTTCTCATTGCTATAGTACTGTTTTACTTATCTTTAATGAACTTTAAATGAGAAATTTATCTAGTTCAAGGGTTAGATACTTAAAATTATGGAATTGCTATTTCCCTCTGGAGAAAGTCAAATAAAGTCTGGAGAAATCCCCTTCCAGATAAAAGTCTCTTGATCATAGATAGCTATTATGATCCTTACCTTTCCTATTCTTCGGATTGAATATTGCTAGATCCTTCAATTTACCTGCATATGAGAGGGACTCAAGGTCCTTCAACATTCAGATTGGCCTTCTCTGAATATTCTTTAGCTCATCAGTGTTCTTAAACTGTGAAGGTCAGAACTGATTGCAAAACTTGAGATGAATTCAGAGATTATCACCTTTTTTTTTTTTTTTCTTTTTCCAGAAGGTAATGCTGCCCAAGATCTAATTAGCATTTTTGACTGCAATGACTCGTTATTGCTTCATACTTAACTTGTAGTCCACTAAGCCACTCATTCCCAATCTTTCTCAAGTTGCAATCTAGCCATATGTCTCCCATCCTGTACTTGACACGTTGATTTTAAAAAAAAAAAAAAAAGAAAGAAAGAAAAAATCCAAATGTGACTTTTCATTTATTCTTCTACCAAGTTTCAACTTAAGATTCAGCAAAATGTTCTAGCTTGTTAAAGTTTTTTTTTGGATTCTACCACTATGCTAATTTATCTCTCCCAGCATGGCATCATATGAAGAAATGATGAAAATGCTATTTATACTTTTATGTACATTATAAGATACTTTATTAAAAGCTATGTACCATTTCCTTCATCTATCAGTTTAGAAACTCTTAACAAAAAGGAAATAAAGTTAGCTTGACATGTCCTATTCTTGATGAAACCATGCTGTCTCCTTGTAATCATTTGCCCTTGTAGAATTTTCAGAGAATTGAAGCCAATCTCATTAGACGAGTGTGTAAATTTGGTTTTCTTTCCCTTTTTGAAAACTGTACCAAGATTTATTTTTTTCTAATCTTGTGGAATTTCACCCATTTCCAAGGTCTTTCAAATATTGACAATGGCTCAGAAAATCCTGCCAGTTTTTTCCATATTCAAGTAGGTACTTTATCTACACAAGTTGGCTTGAATTAATCAAGGATGACTAGATAATTTTTAAACTACCTTCTTATTTATCATGAGTATCAAACCCTGCTAGTCATTTTTATTTTGTCATTTCCAATGTAAAGTTCATTCTTCTTGACAAATAAAACAGAAGCAATGTAAGAAGTGAATACCTCTGCCTCTTCTCTAAATTCCCCTTCCTTTCACCCACCTCTCCAAAGTGGTTCTATTTCTTTGATCTTTTCCTCCCCTCTCCTCCCTAATATGGGATAGAGTCTGGGCCAGTGAATTCTTAAGTATAGGGAATTCCCAGGCTAGGAAACTTCAATGTAGCTTTGTAAACAAAACAACAACAACAAAATTCTCCTTTGTTCTCTATAGTGTCCTTGCCACCATCAATCTTCCCTCTGAAAATTTTGAAATTTGCATTCCCTAAATCTAGGATGCTTAGATTTTTTTTCCCCTCTATTACAAACACAGCAGGGAGTTATCAGTTCTTTCCCAGGTTCCCACCATGTTTAGCCTAGTAACTAGTCCTTCACTGTATAATAATAATATAATGTTATCTGTATAACAGAATTTCTCTTTTTAGTTCCTCAACTTTTTGAAAGACTAAATTATCATTAAAGCAAGTCTTGGAACATACTAAAAACTCCAAAAATTAGTTGGACAATTGAAGTTCCTCATTACCATGGCCTACTTCTCTCAGTGATAGGTCTCTGATATACTTTTAAAATTTCGTATTAATTGTCTCTTTTTGTCCCGGTGTCTGCAGGAGGACTCAATGACAAAAATCACTTACTTCTCTTTCTTCTTTCATTGACCTTCAATCAAATGGTTTCATATGTTTCATTCATTCCTCTAGTTTCCAGACTTTCTTACCTGAGAATTACTTTTTAATATTTCCACTCTACTCCCTTTAACTAAATAACTGTTTTATTTTTGCTATAATGCATATCTTTACAGAGCCATATCCAATCATGGGGTTCACATAAACAATTCTCAATAAATCTTATGAAGTCAAATTTATTTCCTTGTGTTAAGATCTCTAATTTCTCTTGCTTTACTACCTAAATTTTGAGTGTTTATGCTCTTTCTTTTGTATTGTCTCATGTGATCTTTGGATATCTCAACTGCTATTTTTCAACTTTTATTATAGCCATTTATAGTATCTGGCTTGATGGATATACATAAGCTATTTCTTCCAAGGGCCTAGTTTCAGCCCCTATCCTTTTTGAGTTAAAACCCTTTTGATTATCTGTAAGACATCAGGAAAATGAATTAATCCATCAGTAGCCAGTGTCTCATCTCTATATTTCCAGCTGTGATCCAGAAGTTCAAATCCCATTCTATACACCCATTCTATCCAGATGCTCACTTCCCAAATCTGTATTTTTTACTTTCTGTATTCCTTGTCAGCAATGAGCAATAATGAAGGAAATAATTTATGTTTCTACAATATTTATTTTGCCCAAGTATCTTTGGCAGAACTTGGTAAGTACCTTCCAACTATCTATCATTTATGTCCATATGAAATGCACATGTTGATAAAAGTTAGCATTTTAGATTATGATTGTATGTCTAAAATTTTGTAAAAGGTTATGTATACTTTTGGGAGGATGGTTAGATTAAGTAACAAATGAGGTCCCTTTAATTTTTTTTTTTTTTTTTTTTTTTTGAAGCTGGGGTTAAGTAACTTGCCCAGGGTCATACAGCTAGGAAGTGTTAAGTGTGTCTGAGACCAGATTTGAACTTGGGTCTTCCTGGATTCAGGGCTGGTGCTCTATCCACTATGCCATCTAGCTGCCCCGTCCCTTTAAATTTTGAAATGACTATTGTAATAGCTTTCTAATAGGTTATCTTGACTTCATTTTCTCTTCTTAATTAAGCAAGGTGGTGCAATGGAAAGAGTACCCCTTTGCAGTTATAATGCAATGAACCTTGGAGGTGAAACAATTTGCATTTTTAAAAATTATATGTTGATATTTAAATACACATTACCTTCTTTTGAGCAGCTTCCTTCCTTTTCTTGTCGTCCTTTCTCTTTTTCCTTTCTTCCATCAACTGTTCTTCCTCTTCTTTCACTAAATCCCTGAACCACACAGGTTGCAATTAACTTTCCCAAAACATATTAGGGAACACATATATGTTGCATACACCTTATTTTTATTCCTTTTACAAGGAATAATAACATGACAAATGGGGCTATATAATACTTCTTTTTTGTGACTTTATTTCAACAATGCATCCCCCCCAAAAAAAAAAACAAACAACCTATTATCCAAGTTTAAAGCTATAACACATAATAAATAACTGGTAGTTTTTGGTTTTTACCTGGAGGAAGAGGGGAGAATTGAGACAGGACAGACCTGTGAGAGAAGAAACCCTCTTCACCATCTATGAAGATTTGTAATGCATCTATAACTGAGAAACTAAGAGTTGCACAAGACACTTAGAAATTAAGTGGCTTAAGAATTGTCACTGGGTCAAAAGTATTTCTTTCTAGGATATACACATAGCAGAGACTGTAACCACACATATTTCAATACTATATAATAATTTCAACCATTTTATCAATTAACACACACACTTATTGACATATTCAAAATAAAATGTATTTCAATTTCTAGTGTTGATCCTTCCTGCAATTAATTTTACTGGTAGCACTAATCTAGCTCAATTAAAAACAACCCCCACCCCCCCAAAAAAATCCTTATTATCTGAAAAAGACAATAAAGGCTTCCTTGCCTCCTGAATTCCTTTCCCCCCCCTCGCCCCCCAGACAATTGGGGTTAAGTGACTTGCCCAGGGTCTCACAGCCAGTAAGTGTTAAGTGTCTGAGGCCAGATTTGAATTCAGGTACTCCTGACTTCAGGGCTGGTATTCTATCCACTGCATCTCCTAGCTTCTCCAACTGCCTCCTGAATTCTTAGGCATAATCTCTATGTACTAAAAGAAATATATTAAACAGATAGAAGAAAGTATCATGGGATAGAGGTTACTTTTTTGGACCATACTTCAATTTAATTAGGGAGATAGTTAACAGGGTAGGTTCTATGAAAAAACATTGCTCAAGTCTGGACAAAAAGGCAAACCGTTCTTTCATTCCATTCTTTTCTCCCTCTGTACAAATATGTCTAATTTGTGCCATGATCTGTTATATCTAAGTTTTCATACTGCTAAAATGTCTTCAATACAGGTACTCTCATATTTACTGATTTCTAATCTACCTTCAATTCTTTCTCAAAACATCACATTACTAAATAAGTTTATAGCTAGTGATGTCTCAGTAGTAAACTTCTACCATATTCTTTCTTTCTATCCTAGACATTTCTCTCTAATTCTGAACCTGAGCAATTTCCTCATTTAATACACATTTTTTTGTCCCAGTATCCAAAGAGCTCTCTGTCTTCCTATGCCAACCTGGTCTGGAAAATGACTCATGGTTTGTATCTTATTTGTCAGTAGGATTTTGTCTGGAACATTTTCTAGATCTGTTTGGAGATTTTTTGTTTGTGTGGGGGAGAGGGAAGAAAGCTTAGCTATATTTCTTCTTGCTAGTTTTCCATACTGTTTCCATTTCAATTAATGAATAAGAATTCTCCTCTCTTGCTTGCCTTTTGAAGGCTATATTGTGCTGGTTGTTTTCGATAGTCCCTTTTGGATAACTTTTTGTGGAGTTCTGGGTGGAAGAAGTAATTTACTATATTTGTTAATCATCCAATTCACTGCAAATTTTGATGTTTTATTGGAGCAGGTATGCAACAATTGCATGTTCTACTGAAAGTATGTTGCCCTTATTAGATAATAATTCTTTCACCTGTCCCTAATTCATCAACCAGAGAATATGCCACAGTGATTATTTGAGATGTTATCAAATATATATATTCCCATGCTTTTTCCACTCTGAACAAGTTATCAACAGACATATGAAAAAATGCTCCCAATTACTAATAACTAAAGAAATGCAAAGTAAGGGAAATCTGACGTTCTATCTCACATTCATTAGAGTGGCAAAGATGACCAAGAAAATTATCAACGTGTAAAGCATATACAATTTACCAACTTTCTCCATAAAAATATTATATGAATAATCTCCATGCATATCGAAGGCACCCATACTGAGAATATCTAGTAGGGAAAAGGTAGGCTTTAGCATTTGATTTGATTTTACAAATTTAGAATCATTCAAACTTCCTAGAAAGGTATTATTTAAGAACCTTATTCAAAAACCCTCTGATCATAAACATTAGAGGCAAAAAACAAGGAGATATATGCTATCCACTGTGATATAAGGTCATAGTCTAGAAAGGACCTCAGAGGCAATTTTGACTAACTCTCTCTTTTTACAAATGAGGAAACTAAGGCCCAGAACTATGAAGTGACTTGCTTAGTAAGGTAATTAAGTGTCAAAGATGGATTTGAACTCAAGAGTCTTTTTCTTGTTATATAACACCTTTGGACAGAACCAGGAGAACCAAATACAATGATTTTTATATTGGAAGAGATGTTCCTGTGTCTATAAATGATACCGTGCTATTTACATCAAGCTCAAGGACAACAAATAACTTGGAAAAGATTCATATCTTCAAGGATTTGGAATGACAATCTACATGAGAAAAACAAAATGTATCAAGAATGACTATTCTTTAGATCATAATAACATACCAATAGCCTGTATCATTCAGTAAGTTTATAATAGATTACACAATGAGCCCAAAATTAAATACAAGAGCAGACTGCATTTCCTTCAAGAGATTACAAAATTCTTCTAAAGACTCTGAACTTCTTCAGAAGACTTAATTTTTTAATATTAGTATTCTACTATTTTATAGCTTTAAAACATGGACAAATACATGAAAAATTGAAAATGAACTTTTATAAAAACAACAGAGGAGAAAAGAATGGTTGAATATGAGTACTCTGTAAGATACAACAAATAAGGAACTTATCAGGGAAATGTTAATTTAAGAAAGGGAGAGAGAACTGGGTAAGGAGCCAGTGTTCTCCTAGTAACTTCACAATGTTAGAACAAAATGTAAAATAAAGGAAGGTCCAGAGCATGTGGATTCCCAATGGCAAACATGGACAAGAATCACTTAGGACGGGCAGGCAAGGCTGGAGATGTTGATCTATACTTAAGTTTCTGCCACATTGTTTGCCAACAATTTTTGTTAAGTATTTAACATCTGGGTATTTAATATCTGGGATATTAAGTATTTAATATCTGGGATTTGGGGATTTAACAAACACTGTTACAGTGCTCATTTGCTTCAGTGTACTGAGTATTTGGTGAATGCTTCTTTTTCTTACCCAATACCAAACTGGATGATTATGGCTTTGTAGTTACAGTATGGCTGCTAGACATTCTCATTTTTTCATTAATGACATTGATATTCTTGACCTTTTGCTCCTCCAGACAAATTGCTATTATATTTTCTAGCTCTGTAAAGTAGTCTTCTGGTAGTTTGGTACTGAGTAAACTAATTTAGATAGTATTGTCATTTATACTGACTTGGCTTAATCAGGAACAATTAATTATTTAGATCTCTGTATGGAGTGTTTGTAATTGTGTTCATGTAAATTTTCTGTTGGGACCTTGGCAATATTTTATTTTGTCCCTAGTTAAATTTTATTTAACTACTTTATTTCATTCTAAATGGAATTTCTTTATCTCTTCCTACTAGATTTTGTTGATAATACACAGAAATGCTAATGATTTGTGTGGGTCTATTTTGTGCCTGAAACTTTGTTGAAATTATTATTTGTTTTGATTACTTTTTTTTTAAATAAACTCTCTAGAATTCTCTATAACTAAAACATCACATCTACCATTTTCAAAAGTGAGTTGTTAGTTCTTTGCCCATAATTATTTGTTTATTACTATTGTTATTATTTCTAATACAATATTGATTAGTAATGACAATAGAAATCCTGCTTCTACTCCTGATCTTCCTGCAAAGACTATTTAATAATTTCTCTGCATTACAATGATAGGAAGTATCCATCTAAAATGAATAGCTATCATTTTAAGGAAAGTTCCATTTACTCCAGTTTTCTAGTGTGTAGTTTTAAAAAATAGGAATGAGTATTATAATGTCAAAAGTTTCTGTCCTTTTTTCTGCATCTGTCAAAATAATCATGATTTTTGTTGTTCTTGTTATTAACATCATAACATGTTAATATGAAATCAGCCCTGCATTACTGGCATAAAGCCATACTGGTTATAGTATATTATCTTTGTGATATGTTGCCATAATCTATCTCCTTGCTGGTATTCTATTTAAAATTTTTACATCAATATTTAGTAGGGAAATTGGTCTCTAGTTTGTCTTTGTTTTGACTTTCTTTGGTTTAGATATGAAGACCATATTTGTATCATAAGAGGAATTTGGTACTTTTTCTTCTTTACATATTTTTTTTCCAGTTTGTTATAATGGAATTGTTCTTTAATTATTTTGTAGAAATCACCTGGACCTGGGATTATTTTTCTTTTATGAGTTCACTTATGGCTTGTTTAATTTCTTTTTTCTAAGATAGGGTTAAGTATCTTGTTGACTATTCTGTTAATCTTAGCAATTTATATTTTTATAAATATCCATTCATTTAATTTAGATTGTTGGTTTTATTGGCATATGGTTAGACAAAATAGCTTCTAATAACTGCTTTTATAGCTTCACTGCTTATGAATTTGCCTTTTTCATTTCTGATATTGGTAATTTGGTTTTCTTCTATCTTAAAAATAAATTAGCTATTCAATAAACTCCAGTGTTCCCTGTTATCTTCAGAATACAAAATTTTATTTGACCTTCAAATATATTTTTAATATTTTTATGTAATTATATTATATATCTATCTATATATTTATAACTTTTACCTTTCCAGTCTTCACATACATTATTTCCTGACCAATATTCTTTGATCCAGTGGTAATGGCTTCTTTTGAGGCTCAGAAAAAGAAAAAAAAATGTATTTTCTCTCAGCAATTTCCCATGCAGTAATCTCTCTTATCTCTGCTAACTAGATTCCTTCAAGCCTAAATTAAAATCCTATCTTCTATAAGAAGCCTTTCTTAAACTCCTAATTTTAGGGCATTCCCTCTTTTATTATTTGTTTTTCTTGTATATATATAGACTGTATATATATTTGTTTGCTTGTTGTTTTGCCATTAGATTGTGAGTTCCATGAGGGCAGGTGCTAACTTTTGCCTTTTTTGTAATCCCAGGTTTAGCATACTGCCTGGCATATATTAGATAATTAAATGTTTGAGTGACTAATGGCGTGTGTGTGTGTGTGTGTGTGTGTGTATGTTCTAAAGTCCTAGTTTCATTTATTAGTTCAATGATTAACTTTTAATTCTGTTTTATTGGGAGGGGGTGTTAGGCAACTGGGGGTTAAGTGACTTGCACAGAGTCACACATCTAATATCTCATTTGAACTCAAGTCCTCTTTGTAGCGAGCTGTCGTCTCCAGAAGCTGCCGGATCACTCTCTGGGAAGAGATCTGCTGTGTCTACTCAAATCTCTCAGACAGATTCTTCTTCCTGTAATGAACCGTTGTCTCCAGGCAGTTGCTGTTAACTCTTGTCCTTAGAAGTGACTTCCCTTCCTGCAGAGAGCCCCGTCAGGCCTGATGTAATGCAGAGAGTCTTCTTCTTTCTCTGAGAGTCCTCTCTTTTATTCTCCCAGAGAATGGGCGTGGGATAATGCAAGGGCTTCTGGGAAGAACCACCCCAGCCAATGAGCTTGCCCCCTCTATCAAGTCAACCTGAGTTCTCACCTTGTAATTGTCCAGAAAACCTGAATTCTCACCTTGTCACTGTCCAGACAACCTCGGTTCTCACTTAGTAATCCTAACACTCTTGACCTAATCAATACCCCAGTGTTTAAGATTAGATTCTTTTGGGGGCAGCTAAGTGGCACACTGGATAGAGCACCAGCCTTGAATTCAGTTCAAATCTGATCTCAGACACTTAATACTTCCTAGCTGTGTGACCCTGGGCAAGTCACTTAACCCCAGCCTCAGGGGAAAAAAAAAAAAGAAGATTAGATTCTTTAATTTCTATGATTAGATCATCATCTTCCTGGAGCAATTTTCTTACTCCCTCTTGTGTGTAATCTAGGCCTCTCAGATCTGGATAGATGTCTAAAACCATGAAAGTTGACATACCTTGATGGCTTACTGACCTGACATATTTTAAGATTGAGACAGAGATAAGGAAGGCTATATCAGCCTGTATCATTATTGATTTCCTTCACAGCTTTTACAGGCTAATTGTACATTATTTCAAAGTCCGATTATTTTTGTATGGATTTGTTATTGTATTTAATTTATACTTTAACATATTTAACATGTATTGGTCAACCTGCCATCTGGGGGAAGGAGGGGAAAAGTTGGAACAAAAGGTTTTGCAATTGTCAATGCTGAAAAATTGCCCATGCACATATCTTGTAAATAAAAAGCTATAATAATAATAAAAAAAATTACTTAGTGATAATTCAGGAAGATAGCTTTTATTTAGCTATTGTGGAAGAAAGGAGCAGCCAATCCAAAGAGGTTCCATAGGGATGAGAGAATGGGAGATAAAGATTTTCTATTATACTCTCTCTCTCTCTCTTTTTTGGGGGTGGGGTGGGGGGGCTGAGGCACAGGGTCACACAGCGTATCTGAGATAAGATCTGAACTCAGGTCCTCCTGGCTTTAGGGCTGGTGCTTTATTCGCTGCACCATCTAACTGTCCCTGTATTATTCTCTTGATTCTTAGGAAAGGGGAGGGCTTGGCAGGTAGGCCGCGGAATATTGAAAAAGAGTGGTTCAGGAAGTCTCAATATCAAATTAGGTCCCTGGAGTAGGATGCATGCAAGATGTTTGACTTAGCCATTTTGCTACATATGATGATGGATGAGGAACTGTTGACTGTGCCAGAAAGTCCATGCAGAAGTTCTGATTTTCCTGCTCATCATTATCATCTCGTATCAGGCTATGAAATCTATTATTGTATTGGAAGTGGTATCATCTGTGTTGAGTTCTGATGTATTTGGTGCTGCTCTGGTTTATCACTACCACTTTGTATTAGGAAATCCAGTGATAACTTCAAATATGTATTATCACCCACCATAAGAACTAGAATGTCCGTGAGACTTAGTCTTTCTGAAGGAGGAAGGAAAAACTTAGGACACTTAGCTTTTGTCTTTTTCTACATTTTGTTTTGGTTTTGTTCTCTTTCCATTGGTACTGCCCAGGCCAAGAGGACTATCTGGTAAAAATTTGAAACTTGGTCCTTCTGAGGCATGGAGGAAAAATGTATATTATTCTCCACATTTCTGTTTTGTTTCTTGTTTCTCTCCCTCCACCCCCTTAGGTACTGCCTATGCTAGGAGGACTATACTTATAAGACTTAAAACTTGGTTCTTCCAAATGGGGAAGAAAATTCCACATTTTTCTTTTGTTTTTCTGTTTTTCCTTTGTTTCCCCTTTTCTCTCTCTTAGTACTACTACACAGACAGGAGAATGGTGAAAAAGACAACCATTTTCCTGATGAAGTTTTCTATTATAGCTTCTTTCTTTCACGAAACCTGATTGGCTTCAGCTTCCCTTCTGTAGCTTTCTGGTCTAGAGGTATAAAAGATTTCAACAATATTATCTGGGCCTCTCATAATCGATGTTTGCATAAGAATATGAGTCAACAAACCCTGATGACTTACTGAACTAATTGTAAGAAATCTCTTTATATCAATCTTAGCTGAGTTTGTAAACAATAGGTAGAGGTGGTCCAGCTTTCCAGCCATGCAGGATTAGGTTTAAACATAAAATTAAGTTTTCTCAGAATTCTCAAAAATTTTTCTTATTTTTAATTTATTTATTTATATTTATATTTTTTAATTTATAAATAAAATTTTCTTATAAGACAGAAATTGGATTAGGCCCATAACTGAATAGAAAGGGAACTGAGATCCTGAATTGAATCACCAGATGGAGTCAGTGTGGTTCATTCAATTCCCACAGGGCTATTTACAGCTCAGCAATAGGTATACTCCTTTCTATTTCCATTCAATATTCTCCAGGGTTCTATTATATTAAATTTTTCTAAAATTCAATTCTCTTTAACTTCTTTTGTGGTGAGATTTACCTAGGCCTGAGAGGAATAAATTGAAATCTCCTACTATTCTAGTTTTATTATTACCTTCTGTAACTCATTTAAATTTAAGAATTTAGATGCTAACTTAGCTTTTCTCTGCAATACAGTAATCCAATATAATCCCAATAGATTTTGGATAGAAAATGCCATCCATATCCAGAGAGAAAGAGCTAAGGAATCTGAAAGTGGATTGAAGCATACTATTTTCACCTTTTGTTGTTGTTGTTGGTTTTCTTCCTTGTGATTTTTCTTTTTTTGTTTTGACTTTTCTTTTACAACATGATTAATATGGAAATATTCATGTATAACCACTATCAGAAGGCTTTTTGTTTTCTTGAGAAGAGATGGAAAGAAGGGGAAAATTTTTGGAATTTACAATCTTACAAAAATGAAAGTTGAAGACTATCTTTACATGTAAGTGGAAAAATAAAATACCATTGAGGAAGAAAAAATTTAGATTTTATGTCATTTGGTGCATACATGTTTAGTATTGATATTTGCTGTCTATGATAATTTTATCAAAATTTAGTTTTTCTTAAATTAGGTCTTTTTTGCTTTTGTTTTGTCTGTTCTCATGATTACTACTACTCCTATTCTTTCTACTCTAAAACCCTGATGACTATAAAGTTTTGAGGCATTACATTTATCTGTCCCCATATCCTATCTTGGCTATTTCCATCCCATTGTGCTAGAATGTTCTCTGCTACATATACATGATTGGGCCCCATCCCAGTATCCACAGATTTTTCTTGTTTTCTCCTAAGCTTTCTTAGTCCAGAAAAATGACTTATTGTGATGTTACTCACTTTTAGGATTAAAATATAGACTGGTTGTATTTTCTAAGTTGCTAGGGAAGAAATAAAGTTTCTTCTTATTCTACCTTCATTCCTTCATTGTTACCTTTTCTCTACATCCCAGTCATTTTGGGGAAAAATAAAAATAGCTTTCCTTTCTCTTCTAATTGAGCCCTTCTTTGTGACAAAGAAAAGCTATTAAGCAAAAACATTGGTTATAATGATTGCATCATTCACCAAATCCACCAACAGTTTTTCATTTACTGAGTTTTTATTTTTTTTTCATGTATACTATTCTGCTTATTTCATTCTACATCACATATAAATCTTCCCATGCTTCTTTAAATTCCTAGTAATTGCCATTTTTTAACCCCACAATAGCTATCCAATTACATTTTTATGCCTTATATTTTTTTCCTATTCATTCCCAATTAAGATGTACTCACTTTGCTTCCAATTCTTTACCACCACAGAGACAGCTGCTATGAAATGGGTTTGTACTGGACCTTTGTGTTTATATCTTTATCTTCTAAGGGTAAATGTCCAAAACTAGGATTGCTAAATCAAAGAGTATGAATAGAAATGTCATTTTTGGTGAAGTTATCGTTTATAAATTGTGGTTCTAATCTAATTAATTTTTTCAATTCAACAAACACATCTATGCAGTCAGTGATGGATATTAGACAAATAAAACAAAACTCCCCTGCCCTCAAAGGGCTTATATTTTCTGGTATAAAGCATAAGCAATATAAAGTATTATCAAAAGGAGAGTGCACTATCAGTTAGGGATGAGAGAGATCAGAGGATGGCATCTGTAACTGTACTTTGAAGGAAGCTACAGATTCTATAAGGGATAGGTTAAGAAGAAAGTACATTCCAGACTCTCAAGGTTCTATCACAGGATCTTTTTCAATGCAAGAAACTTTTCCCAAGAGAAATAGTGAAAACATTAATGAAAGGGTCACCCTTCAGCAAATTATATTCAGAGACCACAATTTAAATTTATACCTGTACCTTAGATAATATTAAAAGACAAACTACTTTATTTTCAAATTCTGAATCACTGTAAAACTAAATTTTTATCACAATGAGGGAGTCTTTTTTTTTTTAGCTTGAATAACTTAGAATTTAATTTAATTCTTTTTACCTATACTGAATGAAAACATGAATTATGAAAAATAATTAAAAGTCTGAAAAGTTTTATTTGGCTTTAGCTTCCTCTCTACTCTTTGTCCATTTCAATTCCTAATGGTCCTAGTATAATTTCTCAGTTTATAGGTAAGGAAACTTACTGGCAAGGAAAGGACTTTTTCAGTCCCTCTTTTCCCCATGTATTTCTAAAGCAAAGACAAACTTTCCAGGGCATGACTACTTTCAATAAACAAAAGACCAGAATCCAACAGTAATCATCACATATTATATGCCAAGGCATTTTGCTAAGAAGATACCCTACCTGCCATCACAAAGAAATTCTTGAAATTCATGAAAAAATAATAAGAATGTCACTGCTTTAGATGAAATATGAATTCAAATGTTAAATTTATTTTATCTTTTTAAAAAAATCATTTGTAGAAAGTCTTGATTTTATATGCAGGCCTCTGTTTTCCTTGCATATGCAAACATTTATGTGAAAACAAGTACCAAAAAATAAAATTACATATAAGGGAAAGGAAATTCATATACTTCGAGATTTTCCATCAATCCCAAAACTGCAGAAGGAAATAGGATATTATATTTTGAAAAGCAAAGAAATGTAAGATGTGACCCAAAATAGCATGTAGTAGAAGATGTAATAAAAGCAATTTCTCAATTCTTTTTCCCATGCAAGTTAGAATAGTTTTTTCTTTAAAAATTATTGAGAGCATCCTTGAAATGAAGACTTTAGGTTGTTGATAGCATGGTGATCACCTGGGTTAAGAGCCAGAAAGAGCTCTAATTGGGTGTTTGGTGGAAAGCGAAGGGTAACAAAGTTAATGGGACTTGACTCAATCAATCAATCAATGAGTTGTATTCAACATAATTCAAGTTGAATATCTAGCTATGGCTAATAAATTTCCTTTTGTTGAAAGGCCTGGAGAGACTTACATGAACTGATGCTGAGTGAAATGAGCAGAACCAGGAGATCATTACATACTTCAACAATGATACTATACGATGATCAATTCTGATGAACGTGGCTCTCTTCAATAATGAGATGAACCAAATCAGTTCCAATAGAGCAGTAATGAACTGAACCAGCTACACCCAGCAAAAGAACTCTGGGAGATGACTATGAACCACTACATAGAATTCCCAATCCCTCTATTTTTGTCCACCTGCATTTTTTATTTCTTTCAAAGGCTAATTGTACACTATTTCAAAGTCCGATTCTTTTTGTACAGCAAAATAACTGTATGGACATGTATACATATATTGTATTTAACTTATACTTTAACATATTTAACATGTATTAGTCAACCTGCCATCTGGGGGCAGGGGTGAGGGGAAGGAGGGGAAAAATCGGAACAAAAGGTTTTGTAATTGTCAATGCTGAAAAATTACCTATGCACAAAACTTCCGCAAAATTTAATTAATTAATTAGATTAAGTAAAAATAAAAAAAAAAGAAGTTTAATACATTGGTTATGTACAAAAGGAACAAAAAAAAAATTTGTTAACTGCCGAATGACATAAAAATATCTCATTTTGTTCCAAAATCTTACAAAAGCTACCAGGGGAGCATCATAACATTTACAAACCTAAGCCCCCTAACCTTTGACAAAAAGGTTTATCCACCAGTGAGTGATGATTAACTGAAGTACTTTTTTTTTTTTAAAGCCCCTAAAACAGAAGTGAGCAAAATATTTGATTAAAAACCAAAAAAGAGAAGTGCAAGGTAAGTAAATGCTACTATGAAAGAAAGTGTTTCTTTGCTAGGAGCATGGGGAAAGGACAGAAGAGCCTTCTGGAGTGGGGATAAGAGAAGAGTTTTTGCCTTAGGAAAAGAATTAGGTTTAATAGAGGTAAATTTAATCTTTGAGAAGTTATTGTACTGGCTGTAAGAGATAGCTCAATCTCAATTCTTCAGAAATTTCAACTCAACAAGAGAGATTTGAAGAAAGACTAAAATAAAGGCATAATTAATGATTAGAGAAGAAAACAAAGAAAAATTTCTTATACAAACATGAGCCTATTAAAACATTACACAATTCTACTAAAACCAACTCACTATCAGAAGGGTCCTTTTCGAATTGTGGTAATAGATGTGATTTTATGCTATCAATGGATCTATGATCACAGAATAAAAGTAAACACATGATCTTGGTAACTAAAGTAATACTAATGATGTCAAATAAATAAATAACCATAGACAAATGAAAAAAGATAATTTCATTATAGCAGATTATAGTGCTTGTCAATATAGAGCTGAGGGGAGAAAACAAAAAAAAGAAAAAAAATTGCATAGAATTTCAAAGATTTGAGGGGGAAAAAAGCAAACTGTTGTTTATTGATGTTTAGCATATGCTAATTTAAGGTTTTATATGTTATTTTATTTTTTATGGGGTTTTTTGATAGTTAAATTTTTATTTAAAAATTTTTTTGGGGAAATAATCACAGCATATATTTTTCTTCAAATCTATTTAAATTCTGCTGTATCCTGCTTCAAGAAAGCATATAAAGTTATTTGATTATTTTATAGTCACTTCAATTTGCTATCCTTCCTCTCATCAATAATCTACATTTGAAATCTCAAAGCTATCTTTGTGCATCTCCTGCATCACTTTCTTGACAGTTATCAAGTCCTATTGATTCTTACCCTCATAATCTCTCTCACATCTCTTTCATTTGTCTCACTTACAGTTGTAAATTCTCCTAAATCAGACTATTATTTCTCCTCACCAGGAATATTATATTAATCTCTTAATTAGCACCCTGATTTAACCTGATCAATTTGTCTTCCACACAGCTACTCAAAATCAACTTAAACCAGTTATTTTATGTCATGTTTGCTAAAAAAAATATTAGTATCTCTTTATTGCCTCAAGACTAAAACTCGGGGCAGCTAGGTAGAGCAGTGGATAAAGCACCAGCCCTGAAGTCAGGAGGACCTGAGTTCAAATGTGACTCAGATACTTAGTACTTCCAGGCTGTGTGACCTTGGCAAGTCACTTAACCTCAATTGCCTCAGTAAGCAAACAAACAAAAAAAAGAATAAAACTCCTTAGCTTTGTTTGGCCACAGAAAATGACCTGAGAGCCATGTGTGGTGCCAACCTAATTTTTCAGATTTCACATTCCTTTTCACATGCTTTATATTCCAGCCAAAGTGGACAACTAATGATTCCCTGATTTTTATCTTGACCTTTCCTATCCCCCTTCATCTATGCCTGTTGAACTACTTCTTTTCAAACTGGTGCAAAGGTATTTCTCTCCTTCATAAAGTCATTTTCCCCTTCAAATTTTTCTTAAGTTCATTTTGGATCTCTTCGTTGCCCCTATCAGGAGACAGCATGCTTGAATGGAAGTTAGGAAGATCTAACTTCAAATCCTGACTCAGACAGTAGTTCTGACCCTTAGCAAGACATTCATGTCTAAGCTTTACTTTCCTTATCCATAAAGTGAGGCTGTATTTGATGGCTTCTAAAGTGCCTTCCAACTCTAAAATCTATCATCTTCTATATTCTGACTTGTTTCCCACTTAAGGATATGTTATAACCCTCATTTCACAATAAGCTCCTTGATGGGATGAACTATCTTTATCTTTATACCTCCAGTACCTATGGCGAATATTAGGTTTTTAAATATTTGTTATTCACTTCAACAAAGTGTTTACTTAATGACAATTGTTTACCACATCAAATGAGATAACATGTACTAAGTTTTGTAAACCTTAAAGTGCTATATAAATATTAGCTATTATCACTATATAATTACAAAATTAATTTTACTACACGTTTTCTTTAAATAATGCTATTTGCCTACTGTAATTAAAATAGGCTTAAATTTAAAAAAATAATTTAAGACAATCTTCTGAGAACACATCTACCATATATACATATATGTATTTCCTTACTTCTCTTTCTTGCTGACTGTTGTATGATTAAGTTAAATGAAATCCACTAGGTGGGGCTAGATGATTAATAAAAACCCACCAACAGGTACTTCATTTAATTCTCAACTTCTGATGAAATTCGGCTGCCTCACAATTTTACTAGATTTTTAAATGATTCTAAAACTTAATGTTTTTAGAAATTTTTATTACATATCATAGGCAGAAACAGGACAGAATCACTGGCAAATGGGAAAAGGGAAAAAAGCGAAGCTGATGAATCCCTGAAGATAGAAAAGGAAAGTGAGTTTGTTTTATATGGGTCTTATATAGCAGGTATGGCCTTCTCTCTATATAAGATATATATAAATTATGTATAAGTGGTATTTATATCTATTCTTTTAAAATTAGCATACAGGATTACAAGTATAAAAACGGATTGTGGTAGGCATAGGACTGAATAGCTGATCACTTTACAAACTGTGACTAATTATAAGAGCTGGTATGCCTTTGTTATGGCACATTAATATAGCAAATCTGGTACAATATGGCTGTTTGCACTGACCCAGATCATATCTTCAAATAGCCACTCAGATTTCCTTTGTGCATGTCCTTAAGTCCTAAATTAGGTGCATTAGATATCCTAAGATCATGGAGCTATTCTAGCCTCTTCCTGTATCTGCCAAAGTAGCTGTTGTAGGCTGTACCACTCTAAGACCCCCTTCCCCACTTCATTCACATTAAGCCTTCACTCATTGAATCCTACCTTGTCCCAAAGAGTGTGCATGATTTTAATACTTTTTCAACTTCATTATGTGTAGTGAGAGCATTTATTAAGCTTACTATGTGCTACAAAATGAGCTAAGCACTGGGGATAAAAATATAATCAAGTGAGATGAAGAACTTAGATTTGATTAAGGGGGTACAATACATAAAGAGATGCTGGAGAAATGGCATGAGACCAAGACCTGTTAGGATAAAGCAAAAATCTCACCAATTCAGGGGTAGGGAGACACTGGGGCGGGATCACATGTAAGAGACCAAAGCAGTAACAGAAAAAGGATAAGAATGATAGCTGGAGGGCAGATAACTTGGATGGCTGACATCCTAGTTAGTTTTAATTACACAGTTGTAGCTGAACTTATATCTGAACAAAATTCCCCTTTTAAATATATTCAACATATTTCCTAAATAGTCATCTTAGAATATTAAAGGTGGATTACTTTAGCATCCAGCTAATGATTTAATAATTAGATCATCTAATCCAACATTTTCATATTTTAGATGAGGAAATTGAATTTCAAAGGGAAAAAAAAAAAAAAAACGATTGGCCCTAGAACACTGAAGCTATTAAGTGGTAAAACTGGGGCTAGAACTTAGTCTCCTGATTTAGGATTCACCCAGCATGCTTTGTGCATTCCTTAGAGCTGTTTGTAATAAGATTTGACCTCCTACCTATGATGATTGTTGGTGGACCATAACCCATACCCATAACATATAAAGTTCTTAAAATTAGGAGATGTCTGTCTTTCAGTGCCCTTTCTTGTTCCTTACACAATCCTCTATCCAATGCTGGGTACCCAATGCCTATTATCTTCTGGGTGTGCATAATGACATTTTACTTCTGTTGTTATTTCACAAATATTTATTTTCCTTACTAGACCAAACCCAAAATTCACAAATCTATTGATATATTCAATATGCAACTTCTCTTGGACATTAAAGGATGTTTCCTAAATCACTCAGGTTAATAATGATATATGGTTTTACTGAAGAGTGTTTGATTTTTTCAACCTAAGATCTGATCATGGAATTTGAGAATTGGAACATACCTCAATGGCTATGTAGATTAACAAACCCTAAACCAACAATGTGAGAAAATTTTAATTCCTTTAAATTATAGAAAAGTTCGGGCATAATTTTCATACCACTAATGTTTAGAATGAAAAACCAAGTTAAACATGTTGCCAAAATGCTGAATTTGGCAAACAATAATTAAAACATACAGCAGTACTCCATGTTAGTTTAAGTGAAATTGCACATTACTAAACATAGTTTCAAAATTCAGTAAGATTAAGTAAGAAAAATAATCAAATTGAGTAAAAAAAAAAATCAATTAAATACACCCATTCTTCACTCCTCCACAAACTTCTGATTCTTCAAACTTTTTAAAGTTTTTTAAATGAGCAAAATAATTATTTCATGACATTTATGTTATTCATATAAGATTTTTTTTTTTTTTCCTTTCCACTTCTACTGCTACTATACTAAATTCCCCCAAACTCCCCCTGGCCTCCTATAGGTCTCTCTTTACTCTCTATCCCCTCCAATATGTCTACACACTTTGCCAGATTTTATCCTTCTAAAGATGAATTATAATCATGTCTTGCTACTCGGCTCAAAAAACTTTGGGAGCTACTCATAATTTCCTGAATAAACAGTCCAAACAGCCTGTGATGGAGGACTTTTCACATTTTTTCAACCTCTTCCCTGCCTTATTTTCCACTATTCTACTCTATACATTTTTTGCTAAATTTGGACTAATTGTAAGTAAATGTTCCTAACTTACTCTTCTACCTGTTGAAAGTCTACTTAAAAGTTCAAAGTCTTTCTAAAGCCTACTTGAAATGTAGTTGCAACTTCCAAGGGAGCTAAGACATGATGGCAATAGTTTTAAGATGAGCTTAATTGCAGAATGTATTTGAACAAAGGTCTGGGGAAACTTTAGGCAGCTGTTGCATTAATCACATCAAGGTGAGAGGGTATTAAGAATCCTAGATTACGCTGATAAAAGTGGGGTCAAAGAGAGAAGTACAAAATAAGATCTGGAGCTTGAAGTGTGCTTGGAACTATCTGGTCCAAAGAATGATGGGAATAATCTTTAAAGAAACTGAAGTTTAGAAGGAAAGCTGATTTTGAGGGGGACATGTAAGTTTGTTTGGGGATGTTTACTCTGACATGGCAGTGTAATGAAAAAGACGGCTTAGCAACTGTTTTGATTTTTACTTTTTTTTTTACTCTTTTATTCGCGAAACAACCCAAACTGGACCACTTAGAAGAAATAGCTCTTCAACAAATAATTGCTCTGCAGGGAATCATTTACTATAAAACCCAATCACCCCTATCAATCTGCAGTCAGTCCTGAGCCTTTTAATCCAAATCATAGAGAACTGTGAGGAGCTATTTAAAACTAAAAGTGATAGGCTGCCTAATAATCTTTTCTTCTCTCCATTTCCTCTTTTTCGACCTTTCTTTGCTTCTTGTCTACTCCACTATTCTATTCCTCTTCATCTATTCATAAAATGGAAAACATCTAGTGGTCCAATAGATCAGGCAATAAAATTGGAGAAAAAAACACATGAGGGAGGGAAAAAGAGAAGGGGACAGGACACAATACCTGTCTTCAAATATTTCAAAGAATCATTGCACTAGAGCCAAGTTATTTCATAAGTCAATTAGGTAAATGCTTTCATTTTGCAGATGAGGAAACTGCAGCCAAAGAAGGTAAAGTGACTCACATGAAGTTACATAGATAGGAGTCTGAGGTGGGATTTGAACCCAGGTCCTCTGATTCCAGAATCAGTGTTGTACCATCTCAACCAATTCTGAAAGAGGCATGAGATGTGTTTTGCTTGGTCCCAAGGAATAGTACTTGGAGCAATAGGTCAATAAATAATGACCCCAGTGTTTTTGATTTCCTGTCTCCTCACTCACTGGATGCCACTTCTCACTAGAATCAGAGAGTTTTCCTGCCACATTCCCTCTCCTCTCTTCTGAATCTGCTGCTTTCAATTACTGTAGGATGAGAAACAAGCTTGGCAGGATGGAGCAAACAATAGATTCTGAGTGAGGAAGTATTATGACTTTTTTGGGGTTGTTTAAAAAACAGGTCTCTCTGCCTTATCCAGATTGGAAATACAGGAAACTCATGGGTCCAATTCCAGTACTGATCGATGGAAAAGTTTTAATAAATTGAACTGAGCCAGTATGCTTCTCCTTAGGCAACCTGGTCTGCTTTCTCCTCTGACCCTTTTCTTCTTTGGCAATGACAGTGAAAAGGGGGCTGAGGGTCATGACTTAAACAATTTACAAAAGTTAAGTATAACTTTTCCAGTTTAACTTGTCATCTTTGTCCAAGACAAAAACTGGACCATATTTACAATTATATTCTTGTTACAAACAAAAGCAAAATAAAAAAAGGTGTGGCTGACTAGGATTCACAGGTTCTTCTCAGAGTTGAAGCAAACACTGGTAGAGTTGACTTTATCATGCAAACAAAAAAAGAATTATGATTATATGATTTTGTGGAATAATCATCTCACCAAGGTATGCTCATGAGAAGTATAAGAAAAAAGATTATAAAAATAATCACATCTCATGATTCAACAACTAATGCTAAACACAAAGTAGAGAGATTCCAGAAAAACTTTCCAGAATCTCCAAATTAAATCAAAACACATAACTGGATATTCAATGAGCTCAATGTAAAAAGGGCTAGGACAGGGTGGTAAAAACTGTTAGAAGATACCATAATTCAAGATCAAGAAATGACAGTATCAAAAAGCCTCTCTAAAGCATCATTTTACTTGTAAAAATTCTCTTCAAGGAAAGAATTAAAAGGTACTGGATGTAGCACCAAAAATGGATGATTAAATTTCATTGTTTCAAGTATCTTAACACATAGAAAGCAGTCACAGTGTTCATTTCAGAATTGGCTGACCTTGTATAATAAGATCACTGAGTGAATAAAAGTAAACCCCAAACTAGAAAACATAAAATAAAAATTAGAAAGCACTGGTGAATGATAACATTTCCAACATAATATGTTTAAACAACTTTTAATTCCTAAAAAAAATAACCAATAAGTAAAGATACTATCATCATTTCAGAGAAAAATTTAAGCAATGAATAGCAGTCACTATAAGATGGAAGCTCAGAAATCATATTAATCAAGAAAATTCTTTGTCAAGTAGATCAAAATGGAAGTCATTTGTTTATCATACAGGTTTGTTTACAAAATATTATAGAACAGAATAGACAAGAAACATTTATTAAACACCTACAATCTGCAAATCACTGAGTTGGGTTTGTCAAAGATTAAAAAGTTCAGCGAATACTCCTGCCCTAATGGAATTTATAGTTTAGTGGGAGAATTAGTCACCAACACAAATAACTTGTAACTAGCATTGTGAAATGATGTATTAAGAGGTAGCTACAATAAGGCAGTTTGCTTATAGTATCACTGAAAGAGAATTTTTTAGTTAAGAATTCTAAAAGCTGGGATTTGTGAGCTAGTTTTTAAAGATATATTGATAACTGTATTTCAATAATTGGTTTCCTTTTTTATCCTATGTATTTCATTTTTTGTATTTAAAAAAAAACCACAATTCTTTAAGAAGGGTTCCTAAGTTTCACCAGGCAGTCAAAAGAATCCATGACACAAAAAAAGATGAAAAATTATTCTTCTAGAATAACTTTTCCCTCACTGTCTTGGAATGAACTTTACAATGGTTGTCTCCCTGGATGACAGCAGTGAGGACTGAGGGTACGGGAAGGCCACTGGCCTTGGGGAACTGAACTGCTTCATGGGGAGATAGTGTCCAGATACTAATAGTGGTGTAGCATTTGGTCTGTGCTTAGTGGCAGTGATAACAGGATCTGATCTGGAGTCCGGAAGTCTTGAGTTCAAATCTAACTTCATATACCCACTATGTGTGACCTTGAATAAGTTATTTAGCCTCTATTTGTCTCAGTTTCCTCAACTATAAAATTGGGATGATAATAATAGCACCTCACTCACAGGGTAGTTGTGATGATCTGATGTGATACCTTTTGTAAAAACAAAAAATCAAATCACTTGACACAGTGCTTGGTATATACTAGATACTACATAAATGCTTATTCCTCTTCTCTGTCTCTATCCCTCTCCTTACCCCATCTCCCAAGTTACTGCTCTCCTGGACAGTAATTACTAGATTCAGGCAGAATACATATTGGCTCATCACCTCTTCCTCCATATCTATTTATATAAGTAGAAGATCTTTCTTTCTTCTTCTTTTTTTTTAAACATGCGTGGATAATTCTTCAACATTAGCCCTTGTAAAACCCTGTGTTCCAATTTCCCTCTTCTTCCTCCCCACCCTCCCCTAGATGGCAAGTAGTCCAATATATGTTAAACATGATAGAAATATATGTTAAATCCAATATATGTATACATATTTATACAATTATCATGCAGCACAAGAAAAAAAGAGAAGCAAAATAAAATGCAAGCTAACAACAAGAAAAGTGAAAATGTTGTGTTGTGAATCACATTCAGTTCCCAAAGTCTTCTCTCTGTGTGTAGATGGCTCTCTTCATCAGTGAACAATTGGAACTGGTTTGAATCATCTCATTGTTGAAGAGAGCAGATAAGAATTGATCATTGTATAATCTTCTTGTTGCTGTGTATGATGGTAGGATCGTTTTCTGAAATTTTCTTCTGCTCCTCATATCTCTATCCCTATGTCTTACTCTTCCATCATTTTTCATCATGGTCCTTCCAGCCTTCTCTCTCTTCCTAATTCATCACCCCAAACTTTAGATTTCCTTTCCTTTCTTCATTCCTGACTCCACAGTTGACCAATTAAATTCCTTATTGCCCTCCATCCTTGAATATCTTGTTTCTTAACCTCTTGCCAGTCCTATCTTGCCTGTCCCCAACCCTGAGTCATTCCCACCAATTTTCTCTAATTCTGTTGCTAGAAGTCCTACAACCATGCCAATCGGGTCCACTAGAAATTTATGCTATCCAATCTCAATGTAGTCTTTACTACATTTGGCAATTTCTTTTATTTGTTCAACAATGTCTCCCATTTGTCTTGGAGCACAGAACTCTGCTAGCTGGATTTAATTTATATATAATTAGGAAGAATTATTGGAATGCTATCTTTTTTGTAGCATTTTTTGCCTGAACTCAATAACTATTTCCTAGTTTTAGTGAAGAGCTTTAGTGAAACCTCTTTTTTAGTCTCCTTTGTTGTGTTCTCTTATGTCTTACACTCTCTAAAGGTCAGGACTCTGATATCCCTTAAGTTTTGTCTTGAAATATTTTTACTTTTAGGTTATTATTTTCCTAACTTTTTAAATTAAAAAAATTCTGAACTTGGTCAAATAAAACAAACATTTCCATATACATGAGAACAGAAAGAGTTGTACCTAAAATTGTGAGCATCTTATATATAGATTACTTTTCAACATGTTGCTTTTGAAGCCATCTTGTATGTCTGTGAATTTTTTCTGGCTTTCCTTCTATTCTCCTGTGCGCTTCACAAATGCATTTCAATGATTCTTTGCTCTTTTATTTTTTGGTAACTCCTATCTCTAGTTCTTCTCATTCTCTTTATTTCCTCCCTCTGCCCCTTACACTGAGGGGAGTAGGGGGAAGAAGAAAAGAAAATCTTTGTAACAAATATGCATAATTAAGTAAAACAAATTTCTATCTTGGCTGTGTCCAGAAACTGTATGTCTTATTCTTCCCCAAGTCCATCATTTTTCTGTAAGGATATGGATATGGGTAACATCTTCATCACCAGCCCTTTGGAATTATAGTTGGTCACTGCACTGATTAGAGTTCTAAATCTAAGTTATTTGTCATTACAATTGCTATTACTACATAAATTGTATTTGTGGTTCTGCTCATTTAAAACTCTTATGTATCAGTTTATGGAAATTTTTTCAGATTTCTCTCAAACTAATCCTTTGGATTATTTCTTATAGTGAAATAATATTTCACTGCATTCATCTGCCATAATTTGTTCAGTCTTTCCCCAATTGAAGGACAATCCCTTAGGATCTAGTTCTTTGCCACTACAAAAAGAACTGCTGTGAAAATATTTTTGCACATGGCATCACTAGGTTAATAGATATGTTATGTCTAATTTAGTGACTAGGGGCATAGTTCCAAATTGTTTTATAGAATACCTGGATCAATTCACAGCTCCATCAACAGTGTATTATTGAGCCTGTTTTTCTAAAACAACTATTATTTTCCTTTTTTGTTAATCTACTCTCCCAGGTTTATAAGCCCAGAGTCATCTTTAACACCAGAAGAACTAGTTGCATCAATTAACACAAAAGTTCATCCTATCTCTGTTTTCTTTGCCTTATGAATAAAAGAGGCACATTGTATCAATGAATATAGTTTGGTCTTTTAAGATATAAAATTCCAGTCCTTTTAGTGTTAATTCTTCCCTCTGTTTACATATGTCAAATCTTATTTTTTATGGAGATCTAAGTCCTCCCAGTTGTGAATGCCTTCCATTTTCAGATTAACATCATGTATTTTGCATATATCTTGTCCATACCTAGTTGTTTACTTGTCTCCCTCATTACAATGTATACTAGAAGGCAGATTAGTATGGAGGTTAATTAGCAGTTCTGAAGTCTTCTTGGTTTCCCTCCATAATTCCTCTTAAATCTATCCTCTTCTCTCCCCTTAGTCACCATAGAGCCTTACTTACTGGGGAAAACAAAACAAAACAAATCAGATTTAGCTTTAACATGAAGTATGCAGGAGGAATAATGCTGGAAAGGTAAGGGGCATAAGATTGTAGAAGACCTCAAATCAAGTTTAAATCTTACTCAGGAGGCCACAGGGAACTAGTGAAATTTTTTGAGCAGAGAAATGACATGATGAGATTTTTTTTTGGCAGAAGGTATGGAGTAGAGAAGAGGTAAGATATTGCCATGATAGAAATTGCTGGACTCATTAATTAACTGGAATAAAGTAAGGGAAAAAGAAGAAACAAAGATGTGTTCAAGGTTTTGAACAAGGGAGAGGGGGTAGTGGTGCTAAAAACAATCTGAAGGGAAATACAAAAGGAAAAACAATGAGGAAATGGCTACAAAGCCAGAAAGCTCTGAAGCTCAGAAGAGAGATCTGAACAGTTACAGATTTGAGAATCCTATATATAGAAGTGATGGCTGAAACTGGGAGTGAATGAAGATGCAAAGTGGGCCACCATTATCTATACTTCACTATCCAGTGAATTTGACTTTCTTCAAACTTTCTACCTTGTCTATAGCACTTTTCTTCCCTTCAACAGGCAGAGATAAGGATGCAAGAGTTCATTCCAAGTACAAGATATGGTTTGTACAAATGTTCATTTGGCAGGGAAGGCACGTCAAGTTTGGGAAACAGTAAGAGTAATGTAAAATAAGATTGTAGAGGTTAGTTGAAATCATACCGTGGCCTTAATGTGCCCATCTAAGGAGTTTGCATTTTTTTCTTAGAAGTAAAAGGGAAACCATTTAAACAGGTGACTTGTTCAGTCCTCTAATAAAAGTTGCACAGAGTTCAAGGGAAAAAAAGGACTGAAAAAAACCCCTGAATTTGGTGATCAGGTGACTGCCCCTAAGAAAAGGGAAGCTAAACCTGGACTGCATTGAAGTTGAGAAGAAAGTGGACAAAGTAAAGGAAATATAGACAATTTTTTCCCCAAGAAATTTACTGGAGAAAGAAAAAAATAAGATAGTAATTGGATGAAAGATGGATCAAAAGATGGCTTTAAAATTGGGAAGTCCTGAGCATATCTGTAGCCAGATAGGAAGGAGTCAGTATTTAAGAGAGAAAGAAAAAAGATAATAGAGAAGAAATGATTGTTGGAGCCAAGTCCTAGAAAAGGCATGAAGAAACAGGATCAATGTCCTTATCAAAAATAATGCTTCTGTGATCAGAGGAAAAGAACAAATAGATGACATTAATATGCTATGAGGAATAAGAGAGTATAATTGAAAACTACAAACAACATCCTATCTTTCAAAAGTGGAAAAAGCAATTCAGGAGAAAATGAGCCTGAATAAAAATAAAATGAGCACAGCATAAAATCCAAATCATTTCAAAAATACTTTTAAATGAATTGGAGAAGGAAAACATACAAAATAGAACAGATCTACTCATTTTTAGAGTACTTGTTTCATCAGTAATGATCATAGACTACTTTGGACATTATCTTAACTATATTTCAGATGACTATCAATTTTGAGCTGAAAGATTTTTGACACTCAACCCTCCCCCTCTCTTTTTTCAGATGAGAAAACTGAGGCCCACCAATGTAAGTTGACTTGGTCAAGGTCATACTGGTAGTAGGAAGCATAGTCAGGATTCAAAACAAGGTCATCTGAAGCACAAATTATAGATACATAGTTGGAAAGGACTTTAAAGGTCCAATTCGTTCATTTTAGAAATGAGAAAACATGCTCAGAGAGGTTAACCAAAGTCTCTAAGTAATAAGTATCAGTTGGGATTTGAATCTGAGTCCTCTAAGTACAGAGTAAGTGTTCTTTCTTAAAATGAGGGGGAAAAGGGAAGGGGGGACAGGAAGAGTAACTTAAGAATACTGAAGTCAAAAAAACTAGCTGGATCTGACCGAATACACAATCTGTGTGAAACATGCCTCCTATTTCTCACTAGTGAGCATGGGCAATGAATACAGAATGAGGCATATATTTTCAGACATAGCCATATGTTCATATATTTTGATTACAAGGAATCACTGAGAAGTGATAGTGATGTAAAAAAAGCATTGATAGGACTTTTAAAGGAAGAAAAAAAAAAAAAAGAAATCAATGCAGAAGGCAATTTTTTTTTAGTACTTAATTCTTTCTTAAGACAGCTCAATGAAAGGAAGATTCCAAAAGAAATGAATGAGATTTTTTTTTAAATAAACAAAAAATGACCAGTTACATAACAGCAACTACCAACCCATCTGTCCACTTTTATATTCCTATAAAAACTTTTTGACAATGGTCTATGTACTAATCGAGTAATACTAATGAAAACATAAAAAGAAAAGAGTCAAGCTTTCAGATATTCTTTGTAGCCCACTACATCTTTTCTACGGCAGACTACTAGTTCCAAAGTCCTATCTCAGTATGGTCAACTCTTCCTCAATGAAAGGAAAAATGGAGAAAATAGGTAAAGATACAGAAAAATGCTGAGGAAGAAAAAATAAGTTAAGGGAGTTCAAGTCAGAGGTTTGAGAGCTAAAAGAGTAGAAAAAGTATGAAATAGTCAAAGGGATAAAGAATTTATCACTGCAGGTGAATTAAATAAATAACTAAGCAGTAAAAACAACACATCATTTCATTGTTGACTCTTAGCAAATTATTCAACCTTTCAGGGTCTCTGCTTTCTGTCATACAAATTGTAATGGATAAGACATGTAGATGATCAACAAGGTCCCTTCAATTTCTAAAATTCTAAGATTCTTTCTATATTTAGTCTGCTTTGCTTACTATATAAACTGTGGGCAGGGACATTTTTTGGGGTTTTCTTTAGTCTATATTTCAAAGAGTTACTATCATGTTTGCATATAACAGGCTATGAATCCTCCAACCTGGATTTTCTCTTCTGGCACCCTGATGTTTATTCAGATATAGTAAAATATTCAAACATAACTTTAGTTTTATGTGCTATATTCCCTAGTTTTAGGAATGACAGTAGGCAGGATATCAAGGCAACTCTAAAAAAAGCTAAGAAATTCTTGAAGCAATAGCACCTCAATAAATGCCTAACAGTCACTAGAACTGAGGTAACCCCAAATTTGTTATTTGAATCTTGTCATAATAATGAATTGTACCTTTCAGAAAATTATTTGTAAGAGTCAAAGTATGACATTCTCTAACAGGATCTAAGATTTAGAGATGGAAAGGTCCAACAAAAGCTACCTAATTAATCTAATTCTCTTTTTTACACATAAGGAAGCCAAGGCCCAAGAAAGCTAAGTGACTTGTCCAGTCACCCAGGTATATAATCAAAGGCAAGATCTGAACCCAAGTCCTCTTTCCCTATATCAGCTTGTCACCACAATTATTCATTTTATAATTATTTACTTCTTTATAACCAAGATTTAAATCTATTTTTAGCATTCCATTCCACCAGATAAGTTACAGTCATAATTTGTGGATTCCATAAAATTAAACTCTTTCTTAGGAATAGCCATCTGAATGTTAGTTTTCTTTTACATTCATATACTGACAACCATAAACTTCAATATTTTAAGTTGAGGAATTTAGTTACAAACAATGTTCCTATCTATCTTAAAGCCTGAAAAAGATAACTATGCTTCAGAATACTTTCTCCTTTCCGAACATCAATATACCATTCTCTCTCTATGTTCTACATCTTTATTATTATTCCCTTACCCTTTGGCTAACATTGAACTTTAGAAATGCTTATTCCAAGCCATACCTCAAATCTGGCTTTTCCCTAGATAGCGGTCTTCCCTTAGTTCAACTCCAAAACAAGCGGCTCTTATGACTAGCAACACTATTTTCATAGCAACCTACGGAAAAGATTACACAATCATAAAAGCAGCAATTAACTTTATCAGCTGTAAACTACTAACACAAAAACCTGCAATTATTACTACTTCAAATGTTTGGGGAAATATGTCTCAGTTTAAACTAATAAAACTGTTAATTACCGTTCTTATTGTGTGGTCTTTCACAGCAGGCAGTTTGGAAATGCTTTACCCTGAAGATACAACAAGTTATGGTGGAAAGAGCACTCACAGGTTTTGAAGACAATGCCCAGATACAAATACTGGTTTTGTAACTGTGTGACCTTGAGTCAAGTCATCTCACTACTGGAAGGACCTCAGTTTTCTCTCTCTCTCTCTCTTTTTTTTTTTTTTCAAAAAGGAAGATTGGACTACAATTGTAGTATCTTCCCCTTTTTTGTGACAATTCTAGCAGTCTGGTGAAATCTATGGACCACTTCGCAGAATAGCATTATTAAATGCCCCCCCCCCAAAAAAAGGGGGGGGGGAATAAATTACATAAAAAAGAAAAGCAACTAAATTGAGATAATTATAAAAATACTGGAAAAGCAAATTCAAAAATCTCAGATTAACAGCTAAATCTAATAATCTCTAAGGTGCCTACAATTTCAAAACATAAGATCTGATAAATAGTAAAATTATTTTCTTTTTCCTAGTACTTATTAGTTTTGCTTTGGCTAGGGTCAGTCTGATAGGTTCAGGTTTTATTGACAATTATAACAGACAAAGTTTAGCTATGCTAACAAATTTTCTATATCCTACAAAATACATATCCAAAAGGCACAGTTTTCCTAGAGAGACTCCTTTTTTTCTTTCTGGAAGCAATCAGGGTTAAGTGACTTGTCCAGGGTCATCTGAATTTGACTGATTCCAGGGCTGGTGATCATCCATACTACCTAGTTGCCCCACTAGCCTATACTTCTAAAAAAGAAATATTCTGGATGTCAGAAGCCTAAAAAGAAATATTTCAAACAATTCATCAAATATAATAAAAACTTCATGTTAAAACTGGCTAAATTACACAACTTAGAATAAATCTTTTTGAGATATGCCTTATACTATCAAATCACATATTTGAAAGAAATAACAAGAAACTTGGCAATTTTATTAATTCAATGGCACATGATAGAAAAGGAAGGCAAGGCTCAAGAAAACAGACATGACAAATTTTTAAGAATCCAAGCTGATAGGTCAATTGAAACATTTTCCACAAACATTGTAGTTTCTAAAATGGTATTCAATAATTAGCTGAAAAAAAGATTTAACCAGTAACTAACTAGACTAACACTGACAACACTAATGTTCAATTAGGTGAATGCAATGAACAGAAAAAATTAATTTAGATAACTGTATTCTTTTTCATTTTTTAAATTAAAAGTTATACTACAGGGAATAAGATTTCAAATTAAATAATCAAGATTTGACTATTTAACAGAGTTCAACATTTATGCTGGAGTGAAACTAGGGAAGCAGTTGATGCAATGGAAAGAGCATTGCATCCAGTCAGATGACCAGGATTCATTCATATCCTAGCTATTTCGTTTGTACAATATCTCAGAAACACTGACTCCAAGATGGAAGGAATATCAGAAATCATCTAGTCCAACTCTCTGCATTTTACAGATGAAAAAATCTAAGTCCTAAAGAAGTAAAATGAGGAGCCTATCTTCATATAGGTAATAAGCAGCAAAGTTGGGGTTCAACTCCAATTCTCTAACTTTGAATCCTAGATTCTTTTCCGGTATACTAAGATGTTTAATAACCTTGGATAGGTAGCTTAAATAATCTATACATCAATTTCTTCATTTGTAAAATGAATGGGTGGACCACCAGGATATCTTCCAACAATAATTCTAGAAAATAAGTAATCTGTTATTTCTTTGTGTCACAAAGGGAATGAGGAAGAAGAGTCCAGAAATTACTATAATAAAGCAATAGGCATCAATAAATTTTTAAATTAAAAATGACAATAACAAAGAGCTCTTATAAATAAATGGTTTTTAAAATAAAACCAGTTTTGGCAAAAAAAATTTTGGCCACTAAAACCTATAATCACAGATTTTTACAGCGGGAATGAAATCTAGTTATCTAGTTCAACTCTTTCTTATCCAATATCCTAACTGGCTAACTATGGGGTCAAAAGCAGATTCTAAATCTCCTTACTGATCGACTCCCAGTCCAGTGAGTGTTCTTTCCACTACACCATGGAAATATATTTGGACCTCAAATTCAATTAACAGAATATCAACCAAGAGACTGTCCGTTACATGAGAAGCACAGAATTGATATTCCTACATGCAAGCCACTACTAAATCTATAGCCGCCTTTTAGGAGAGTTGGGACCTCTCATTTCCAGAAGCTCTGGTGTTTCAGGAAGTAGAGAGATCCCAGTGGGGAAATTCTCTCTATACATGCATACAAATATATAGATATATAAATAAATAGATAATTCTGCAAAACTTAGTCTTAAAGAGGACTCTGAGACACTGGGAGATTAAAGAACTTGTTCAGCTTCTTGGAGGTGGTGGTATTCAAGGTAGGACTTGATTCCAAGATATCATGATTTTAGACTGAACCACCTTAACACATGCTATATGGATAGAAATAGGGACCTGCATAGACCCCCAAGGATTATTGGGAGCAACAGGTTAGAGGACCTGTCCAAAGGAAAAATAAGTAATAAAAGGGAAACATTTCCAAAAATAAGATGCAATTTTTTTTTGCTTTTTATTTCACTGATTCAACATGTTAACATTATTTTAATTAGAATTTAACTACAAAATTGACTTATATCTTGAGCAATTTAAATGTTGTGCAAATGAAATTAAGACTCCTTTATTTCAAGTAGAGACTACTCCACAATGATCCTGCAATAATCGTGTAAAAGAATGCTAATGACAAATCTATTACACAGCCAAAGATTCTTTATCAGCGTCTACTTATATAAAGTAATAACCTAAAGTACTATTTTAAAAAAATATATATAAATTAGGAGTAATATTATATGATAGAATGTATTTAGAAGTCTTGAACTTCAAGCTTTAATAACATAATTTAAAATATTGACTTCTGAGATAAACTACACAAATCCAGAGGACCTGGGTTTTGGTCCAGACTGGGCTCAGATCTGTGACCTCCACTGAATCACCCTCTCTCAGATCGTTAATAAAATAAGGTTATGTTTGGGGGGAGGGGGAGAAGTATCCTCTAAATTTGCTCTTTGCTATAAACAGAAAATTCTAACTCTCTTCACTCCACCACAACGATATTCTTTCCCTGTGTGAGTAAAACTGGCCTAGAAGTTTCTCTTGGGGTCCAAATATAGCATAAAAGGGAAGTGAGGAAACTAAAGAAAGAATAGGACTAAAGTGAAAGGCACAAAAGAGACAGAAAATTGATATGCAAAACAGTTCACTATGAAACAATCCTCTACTGCTTTTTTAACCGCTTCATAATAATATTTTAAAATGTCCCCTTTTTTAATCTACGATTTGAGTGACCAACATCAAAGTACTTTGACAAAAATTGGAACTCAATTGGGTTTAGATTTACTTCTTTTCCGTATTGATTTTCTTAAATTGCCAATCGGATGCGGACACAAATGTAGCTTAGAGAAATAAGACCTAGCTGTTAGGTGAAGTTCAAGGGCAAAAACGGATTTGGATGCAACTGACTCCACATGACTGCAGTATGGAAAATGCTTCTGAACAACAACACTGTATCTTCACGGAGGCAACTATTTGCGCTGCAAAGTAATCGCCGAAAAGCCAGGACGTTTTGACAGCGCAGCGGAGGGGCCACCTCCAGCACTGGGCGCAGAACGCGGTCCGCCCTTTCGCCGAGTGATCAATACCCGGGCTCCATAATTAATGTCTACGCATCGGAGGTTTGGGGTCTGTTTGTTTTTCAGCTGAGCTTAAGACAACTGCGCTTTTGTTTTTCTAAAGAAACGCCAGCGTGACCCCCCCATCTCACGGCTCTTTTTGCTCCGCGGCAGCTCGCTTTTCCCTCAGACGATCTGACAACTGCCCCCCCGCTCGCTAACATGGCAGAGGGAGCTCTGCCGAAACCCGACCGTGGTACCCAAGGGGCCAGAGGGAGAGGATGCGGGGCTTGGGGGTCCAAGGGCAGATCTGAAAATCGTCCTTCTTACCTGCTTAGGTTCCTTTCCACTTCTTTGGTCGCTTTAGCTTCCAATTCTCTGTAGGAGGGGAGGGGAAAAAAGAGAAGAATCACCCGGAACCCTAGCCACTGCAGGAATTGCAATCAGGGGGCAAGAGGGAGGGGGCCTCGCGGAGGCGGGCGGGCGCCTGCAAAGCAGGGAGGCAGGGCTGGAGGAGGCGGCGGCCGAGCGCCCCGCGAGCCTTCCCGAGGCTGCCGGAGAGCCCTCGGGCCGCAGCCACCGAGGATGCTGCGCGGGCTCGCGGCGAAGTGGGGGTAGGGAGGCGGCGGCGGCAGCGACGCAGCCCGAGCCCCGGGGCGAGGGGCGCACAGCAGCCTCGGGGAGGGACGCCGAGCCCACCCGCCACGGAGCCCTGGCTCACCTCATGTGTGTAAAGTGCACGGGGAGTAGGCGGGGGGAGGGGGAGAAGGCGCAGAGAGGCCTCAGACCGTCCGCGGCGCTGAGGGGAGAGGCCCAGCCCGCTGCACAGTCGCCATTTTCTACACCGACCCGCCGCCGCCGCCGCCACAGTCGTCGAGACCGGAAGAGAAACAGCCGCGGTCGCCATCTCCTTCCGGGAGCACCTGCACTCCCAAAATGGCGGCCCTAGCAACCCCGCCCGCCTGGGGAGCCAGTCCGTGGCAACGGGTAGCTGCCGGGAGTGGCAGCTAACCGAGTGCCGGGCTTGAGCCGGCGTGGGTCCAGGACGGACCCTGCGTGTCCCGTGTCGCACTTACTGAGTCTCTTTCCCTGTGCCCAAACAAAATCTCTTTCTCACTCCTTCCCTTCCCCCCTCCACTCCCAGCGTGCCTCCTTCCCCTGCCCAGTGAAGGTGATCTCGCCCTCTGACCTTCTCACAGCTCGGGGCTTGAAGGGGCCTTACCGGGCATGTTGCCCCAGCCCTTTATTTTACTGTGAGGGGGAGGGAGGGAACCGTATAAAAAGTGAAGAAGTGCACAGCATTAGAAAAGGGCCGGAACAGAACCCCAGTGAAGGTCCTCTGACTAAAGATCCAGCGCCTTTCCCCATCTGCCCCGATGAGATAGCCACGCAACAAAGTTTGCCTTTCGCTTTTAGGAGAAAATTTAAAATTAATTTTTTTCAGTTGCCAAGCATTTTTTCCTTTTCCCTCTCCCCCCAAAAAACCATTTTAAAACAATGCATGTTTAAGCAAAACACATTTTCTCGCGTTTCATTCAGCCCTTTTCATCCATTGTCTCTTTATCTGGGGGTGGGTAATATTCATTACTGATCCTCTTTTTTGATGAAATTTTAATAGCGGTGTAACAAATATTTCTTAATGGAATTGTGTGTTCAGTGTAATATTTATTAAAACCCTACAGCGTGCAGGGAGCACGGCTGGAGCACGGCTCAAAGTGGCTCTGGAATGTCGGAAGGCAATGCCGGTGAAGCTCACATATCAGCAGGCCCCAGCAGGCCAGCACATCTTCAAGTACGGCCCAACGGTGGTGGACTCTGTGCCCAATCCACCCAGCTTAACTGCAGAAAGGCCCCGTCAGCCGGACACAGCGAATCCTGCAAGGCCGTTCCAGAGGGGTGGGCCTGTATAATTGATCTGCAGACAATGCTGGGTACCCATTCAAAGATGAAAAAATGCCCTCAGGGAGCTTCCAATCAAACAAGCAGATGAGACATCCGTAAATGACTAAGTGCCTGGGAGAGACAAAAAAAGGGTGGCTTGGGAGAAATCACTATATCCATGTATAAGAGCCTACTTTTAGAAAGGAGCTTTATTAAGTTACCCACTTATTAGTAGGAAATTAGAAGATAAACCCCTATGTTTTGGGGAAAGCATGAATCTTCATTGCCATTTATTTTGCTGTGCTATAAATGTTTTTTCCTTCGGTTTGGTCTAGGGGTTCTCAAACTACCCCCCCCCCCCAGGGCCAGATGCAGCCGCTGAGGTCGTTTCTGCGCCTGCCCGGTTATGGCAAATGGGCTGAGGGGCGGAGACAGAGTGTGAGCTTTTGTTTTTACTATAGTCCGGCCCTCCCACAGTCTGAGGGACAGGGAACTGGCCCCTGTTTAAAAAGTCTGAGGACCGCAGGAAAGCAAACACCTGCTTCAAGAGTTGTGGTTTTGGGTGGATGGAATCTAAACTGTGTCTTTAATTTGGGGCAGCTTTTAAGAGTCGGAAATCGAAGGGTACCTGGGTCCCATTCACTAGGCCGGTGTCCACAACTGTATTAGTTCAGTCAATAGTAAATATTTTAAGTAATCATCACTTTTTCAGCCATTAATATTGATCAGTTTGTGTTTTTCATAAATTATACATCAATTACATAGTTATTTATTTACTAAAGAGAATAAATGTTGCCACAATAGTCTGGGAGTCAGAAGAATGAAGTTCAAATCTAGAAAAGTCATATCAATCCCAGGGTCTTCTAAGAAGTCTGCCTTGAGAGAATGATAGTTTTAGGGGCCAAACGAATTTGCTTATATTGTGCTTGAAGGTGGTTACAAATGTATTTTCCTTACCTGTTACGGAAACGATAAAAATCGCATCATTATTCTCACACAGTTGTGAAGAAAGCACTTTATAATTCTCTCCTGTTATTAAAGAGACCAGATGTCCTAGTTTTCAGTGAGGGTGTTAATGGCCTGTGCATGTGAGTTAGATCTGTCCCATGTGAATTTGCTGGACTCAACTATGAAGACCCTTCATTCTGAATTATCATCACCACCACAGCCTAGGAACAATGGAAGAGTAAATATGTATCCTAAAAGAAAATACTATAGCCAAAGAGGGAATGAATCCTATGATAGTAGACACTGAAAGCAAGGGAATAGCTAATCAGAAGTCATCGAGATATCCTAATTTGGGAATTGTGTACCCTTAAAGTACTGTCATATCCATAAAAATGCCTAAGTCACAGCGGTCCTCAAACTTTTTAAACAGGGGCCAGTTCCTTGTCCCTCAGACGTGGGAGGGCCAGACTGTAGTAAAAACAAAAGCTCACACTCTGTCTCCGCCCCTCAGCCCATTTGCCATAACCGGGCAGGCGCAGAAACGTCCTCAGTGGGCCGCATCTGGCTTCTGGGCTGTAGTTTGAGAACCCCTGGAAGACCACCATCACCTCTTCCTCCTCTATAATATTAACACTATAAAGGAGGAATATAAATTTGTTGTTGTTGTTAAAGGTCAAATCAAAGCAGCTTAAGTGAATTCTGGGGCTTGTAGAAAGAGCACTTAATTTCTACAAAATAACTTTCCTTGTTTAGTCTAAGGGCCTAAAAAAGGAACCAATTTCCAGCAACTGAATTCTTCTTCCAGGGTTTCTTAGAGCTATTTAGAGATCATAGCATTCAGAAGTAGAAAGGCACTAATGCATTTTTAGTGGAATTGTGAATCAGACGAACTATTCTAGAAGGATGATTTGGAATTATGTTAAGAAAGTTACTTTAGCCCAGAACTTCCATTGCTAGAAATATAAACCAAGAAAACAATGAAAAATAAATAAACAAACAAAAAACCCCTACATATGCAGTATATGGCTTTAAGATTTTTAAAAATATTATTTAGGAACAGTTTCCATCCTTTACAATTTTCATTATAAGAAATGGCTCTTTAGGAGGAAGTATTAGAGATAATAGAAAAAAATAACATTTATTTTGATTTTTTTTTTAATTAAAGCAATCAGAGATATTATCTAGTCAAATTCTCACCCTCACTTTACAGGTAAAGAAATTAAAGTTATTTAGTAATATAAATAGTAGAGCAAGGATTTGAAATCAGGCACTCCAACAATAACATTCCTTCCACTGAATCCTGTTGTTCTTTCCTAAGTTCTGTTAAGCTTAGTTATAAGAAATGATGTAGAGAGAACTAATTTTTCTCATCTCCCACCTTCCACTACTCCCTTTTCCTCCCACTCATCTCCAACTCCTTTCCATATTGGCAAAACAGGGATTATAGTCACTTTCAGTTTTATAAATATGGCAGAGAGGTTAATGAAAATAAATGATTTGTTTAAGACCAAAAAGGAAGTGGAAGAGAGGGATTTAAATCCAGGTCTTCCAATTCCAAACCCTATCTATAGCCATACCATACTGCCACCCCCATGTTATCAAGTAGTTAGAAAAAAAAAAAGTTAAGACAGTATGAGAAAGAGATGACTAAGTCAATGGATGTGCCTGGTTTAATTTGCTAAGCCATATGTTCCTTTTTTTGCAATTTGTGAAAGTTACAAATTTAAGAGACACTTCATTCAGTAATAGCTGTGGTTCAAATGAATTGAGAAGTATTTGTATCTGAGTCAAAGCAGGTAGAATGTTTTTTCCAGAAACTTATTTATAAGAAGTAATATTGTCATGTTGTAGCCAAACCTTTTAAAAAATGTAACCTACTGTATAGAAAGTTTATATTCTTTATTGTCTCTTAGGCTTCTGTTTCTTTACATAGACAAAATGTTCAGTGTATCCCTTTCTCTAAACAATAAATTAGAGGTGATGGGAATCTTTTGCTAATTCCAAAATAGTGTCTGGCATTTATATTAATAAATATTCCTATGTCTGCATTTATCCCTTTTGTTATGACCATATTTTAATTCAATATATTCTTTTTCTTTTTTTTTTAAATATGTTATTAATGTATTCCTCCCTTACTGATTCCAAGAAAATCATTTCTTATATTAAAGAATATTTTTTTTAAAAAGGAAGAAAACCTCAGCAAAACTAGACAATGAATCAAATATATGCAGAGCTCCATACCCATTGATAACCCAGCTCTATAAAGAATTGAGAGAGTAGATTGAAGCAAGAAGTAAATATTCGAATTATCTTCTCATTTCTCTTCAAGCTAGGTATATCTATATCTATCTCTACACACACACATGTGTGTGTGTGTGTGTGTGTATAAATATATGTATCAGTTCCAGCCATTTTGTTTTTGTTTTTGTTTTTTTTTCCATTGACATTGCTATATTTATTGTGTATATTGTTTTCCAGAGTCTGCTTACTTCACTTTCTGTCAGTCCATATAAGATCCTGGACAATTCTGCTCAATTCTGCTTAACTTTCCTATGAGAATATTGGAAGCAGTGTGGTCCAAAATAAAAAGACATGGACTTTGGAGTCACTGAACCTGGTTTCAGAGCCTAATTCTGCCACTTATTACTCTTGTGATTTTAAGCAGGTTATGTTAGCTCTTTTTGCCTCAATTCCCGCATGTGAAAACAGAGGGATTGGACTAGATATCCTCCAATGTTTCTTCCAACTCTAAATTTTTGATCTTGTGAAATGATCATGTCAAGGATCAAAGGAAGCAATGACAAGATTCAATGAAAAGAGTCTGAACTAGGAGTCACTGAGATCTGACACTGCCATTTACTCTTTGTGTGACACGAAGTAAATCACTGAATCTTGTTTTCTCACCTGTAAAATGAGGTTTTGGACTAGATCACCTAAAGGTTAAGTAAAATTAATCAATATATGCAAAACTCTGCAAATCTAACTGTATATCAGTTTTAGTCAGTTTGACTTCAATGATATTAAAATGTCTTGGGCAATGTCTTTCAAATTTAGTTCATTTTTTATCAATTTTCACCAGTATTGCATAGTAACTATACAAATAGGGTTGTGTGTTTTTTTAATCCCTTATTACCTCACTTTCCTTAATTCCTAAATTCACTTAAAAAAAATTATTTCAAAAATGTAAACTTTTCTGTTTGCCTCCCTCCTCAGCCTTTGATTTCTTTTTCATCAGTACAGCAAACCTTCATAGAAGGAAAACTACTGTGTATTCATGTGTAAACGATCAGCCCAGGGGTTCTGTTGTTAAGTATCACCGAGAAGTACTGATAATTGCTCCACTTTGCTGCTTCTGGAACAGATGGGGAAAGAATTTAAGCTTTTAGCCAAACTTCTGCAAGTTCACCATCCCTAATACTATTGGGCTCTTCTGGTTTCTAGATGGAAGGGGAGGAAAGAATTTAAGTTTTTAGCCAAACTCCTGCTAGTTTACCGTCCCTCTCCCAATACTACTGGGCTCTTCTGGTTTCTAGATGGAAGGGGAGGAGGGGCTGAAAGGATTTAGCTTCAGTTCTAATCAGCAATTCACCTCCCTCCGCCTCCACATGTTGCACTTTTCCATTGCTCTATTCATGGGGAAAGAGAATGTAGGTTTCCCAACTCTGGACAAGTGTATGTTGTACTGCTAAAGGTTTTTGTTTTTGTTTTTTAAACAAAAGAATGTCTAAACTCATCTGAGAGTTCTTGTTTTAAACTAGAGGTTGGGGATTCCTAGGTCGGAAATTGTTAGCCCCTTCCCTCCCCCCTTCCAGGATGTTGCTGGATTCTTTAGTTCTCTGACTCAGTTCCAGCAAATACCTTCTGGGAGGCCTCATTCAACTAAGTTTCAATCCTTCTCACTCCCCTGAAATCTCAAAATCTGTGGCTCATTAAACTATAAATCCCTGAGATCCCTTTGATTAACTAATTAGTAAGTCACACATACATACATACATACATACATATATATATATATATATATAATTCAGTTTTAGGATGTCCAAAGGGATCAACCAACTTCCCACAATTTCCATATTGTAGACTTGGTTCTTTTTATAAAGACCACTTTACAATTTTTATTTTAGATGTTCATTGTCTAGGAAAATATATCTCATTTATTTTAAAAATGGCTGCTATGAAAATACATATATCCTCAGAACAAGTTTCTGAAATCTAAAGCTGTATTTTTCATAGATCCAAATAATAACATTATATGGGGCATGCCTGTACACACACTTACACGTGTATATACATATCCATTATATAATCTATATATTATTATATATAATCTATATAATATAATTATAGGAATATATATTATATATATAATTATATAATATAGGAACATTATTATATATATATATATATAATTATATAATATAGCAACACCATATATGTATATGTATATAGCTAGATAGATGTAAATCTACATTTCTATATGTTAAATTCTTCACAAATCTGCAATAGAAAGTGACTATACTAGACAGTAGGAAAGAGGTGCTGTATATTGAAGAGCAAAGAGATACAAGGTGGGGGCTGGTGGTGGGGTGGAGAACAGAGGAGACTGGTGAGCAAAGCAAAAAGAGTTTTTCTGCATCTGATCTGCCTTTGCCTGCACTTTTGCCCTATCGGATTAGCTTGCTATGATGAAAAGTCGTTTCAGTTTCCTCTCAGGGGCTTGACTCAGAATAGAAAAGAACTGATTTTAAGTGTATACTATACCTTAAGACTACTCCCTGTGCTTTGAGTCCCACATTTTATACCCAATGACCAGCCTTGATAGATCAGTTGTGAACTGTTGTGTTAACTATACTCTTGCTTGCATGGAGGAAGAGAAATCATGGGGATACTCAATAAGCCAAGAACTTCTGGATCAGGAATGGCTATGTACTACCTGAAAAATTTCTGTGTCTGGGAGAGGCTGCAGGAGCAGTAGATGTTATGTTATTGATTTTATTGATTCTGTGCTGAGAGAAGACTATATACAGCTATGCATGTTCCTGTGAGGTAACTCCAGCATGCCAAGGTCAGGTATCTAGGACTAAATGAAATATTCTAAGTCACAGGAAGACAGAGACTTGGAGTTAACCACATGCCCTAGCTCATAAGTCAGCATGGCCACTAAGGGAGATGGAGTTTGGGAAGTGAAGATCATCCATTCTATGAAAACCACAGAGACTTTGGCATTTCTCATAGGACTCTCTATCCAGAGTGCTTTAAACCACAAGGGTGAATATGGGATTAATTGAGCTTCCGGTTTTTTGTTTTTTGGTTTTTTTGTTTGTTTGTTTTAGTGAATCAGATCAAGTTAGTGGCTAGCAGTGCCATCTGGTGGTTAATTTTACTTCCTTATTTAAGTCCTACTATAGTGCATATCAGAATTTGAAGGAAATTAGTTGTTAACGTTTATCTAAGCAAGTGGGAGAGCCAGTTCTGGCAGATTGCCAAACACCTAATAATAATAAATGGCCATATAGAGCTTTAAGGCTTACACAACACCTTACAAATAATTTTATTCTCATAACAACTCTAGGAGACAGGTGCTACTATATTACCTATTTTATAGATGAGGAAACCAAGGCAGATATAGATAAAGTGACATATTCAGAGTCAAACAGCTAGTGAGTGTCTGAATATGGATTTGAACTCAAGTCTTTCTGATTCCAGATCCACTGCTCTATTTACTGTGCAACCATGTAGCTTCTCTTCTAAGATGTAAAAGGGTTGAAATCTATTTTGGGAGAGGATTAACTATAGGAAGAAATCACTCATCTTAGAGAAAGAGATAATAGAAAGAGATAGGTAATGTTCGTATAATGTATTTATACATCTGTTTTTGTTTTTAATCCATTGATAGATTTGTGATCTTATCAATGTGGTGCCTTTAGTGATGCAGATCATAATCCATCTAAACTTTCAAGAAACCAATCAGTCAACAAACATTTATCAAGAACCTACTATGTGCCAGGCTTGATGCTAACTCTTGGGGAAGAGGTATTCACAGGGTAACCAGGGAAGTTTTGTTTTTTTTTTTTTTTTTAATAAGGGAAATAGATGATTCTAAACTAAAGAAATGAGGAAGGAACACCTTTCAGTGATAGGAGGACAATCGGTGCAAAGGGATAGAGACTGGAAATTTAATACTATGTATGAAGAACATTTAGGCCAGTTTGAGGCCTGGAGAAATCATCTTAAACTGAGTTGCAAGAGTATGCTAGAACCAGCTCTTACCTGCTGGTGAGAACTCCAGGTAAGCATCTACACTTCAGAAATTTAGCTATATATCACAAGTAAGGGCTCAGTTGTCTAGACTGATTGTTTTATTGATTGTCTAGACTTAAAAGGAAATGTTAATAATACAGATAAAACGGAAAAGTATCTAACTATTTTGTGGGGGAGGAGAGGAGGATGAAACTGGTTATTAAGCATTTACCACCATACTCACAGCTGGTTAAGTGACAAGATCAGAAAAGGTTGAGATGTGTGTGGGAGAAGAGGAATAAAGAGTGAAAAGGGCAGAGCTTTTCCTAGGAATTTGGTTGTAAAAGGGAGAGGAGATATATGATTGTTGGACCATAGAATGGTTAAGCAAGTTTTGGTATATGAACATAATGGAATATTATTGTGCTGTAAAATTGTGAATATGATAAATATGGGAAAATATCAAAATTATATGAACTAATACAAAGTGAAGTAGAAAGGGAAAAATTTCATAGTTATGATAACAATGTAAATGAAAAGCAACAACTGATTGAAATCAGCTCCTCTCCCTCTTTTTTAAGAGAAAAACTATTGTGCATGTGAATCTCTATATAATATTACTTTTAAAAAATGTTAGTTTTCTTGAATTGTTTTCTTCCCTTTTAAAACATTTTAACAAATAAAACAATGCTGTCTGGGAAGAGATGGGAAAGCCACCATTGATAAATATAGTTGATTATAAAAACAAAAGATAAATAATTTTTTTTAAAAATGAGATTCTAATTGAATCTTTCCCCAGGAGGTACCTCAGACCCAAAGCAACCTCGTCATTTTAGTCATCCACTTTGCTCTGTGGCAGGCAAGGGGTAGAAATAGTGATGGGGTTTCCTCTTTCTTCCTTTTATGAACACTGGTTCTGCTCTGAGAACATCAATTCTAAGGTACTCTTTGTTCCCATTCTTTGCCATGTCTTCTACTGAGAAAACGGCTCCTTTCTCAAAAGAGACTTTAGAAGTATTTCTACTTGGACATAAAGTTCTTAAGTTACACACATTTTCTGTCCCTATTTCTACTATTCTTCTACCTCAAACCTCACCATTTATTTCTTCGATGGAAATAAGCTTCTAATCCCGATACAAATATTCTTGTTTTAACTGAACCCATGCCCTGAAAATGTATATCCCATTTGACTTTATTCTTCTAAAGGCACTAATTTCTGCAATCCATTAGTAGATAGATATTACCTACTGACATGATGATAATAATGAGGAAGCTGATAACTCTAATAATGCCTTACATAACTAAGGCCTCTTAAAACTTATTACTTTTAAACAGCAAATCTCATCTGATGTGTACAACAAGCTTATGAGGTTGGTGGATAAGCTGTTATTATCCTCATTTTAACAACAAGGAAACTGAGGTCAAGATAAGTTAAATAATTTGTCCAAAGTCATATAGATAATAAGTGGTAAAACAGGCCTTCTGGCTTCTAATATTGTAATTTTTTTTTCTCTTGTATTGGATTTCAACTCTGTACGACACTATCTTAAGGCATGGTCTATTGGAATCCTTCCCTATGTCCAAATGACTTCCTTCCCAATTATCCCATTGCCATCAAGCATTCTTCCAAACCCCTAAGCTTTTAATCTTGGAGTCGTTTCCAATTTTTCTCTCTCCTTGATTCTTCCGTCCTATGTCCTTCCATTTTCCTTTGTCCTTCAGTGATTGGGCCTCTTTATCCACTTAGTTCTCTAAACACTACCTTCAGCACTTTTGAGCTCAATTTTTGTACCATGGTAATTTTGATTTGTGGATTTATGTATGTGTTTGTGGAGAAATCACTTGGTATTTGTAACTTCAAGCCTTCGTGAAGAGGAGGCAGTGCAATATGGTGGAAAGAACACTGGATTTGTAGTCAAGGTGAATTTTGGTTGAATCCTGGCTCTTGTTACTCAACTAATAATAATAATACTTCTTGGGCAAAGCCACTCTGGGTTTTAATTTCCACATCTATAAAATGATTTCTAAAATGGTTTCTAAAATGCCATATGATTTCTAAGGTGCTCTCTAATTCTAAATCGTGTGTTTTGGGTTCAAGTCCTGAGCCTTGGTTTCTTGATCTATAAAATGGGAATAATATTTAGTAAAGTTTCAAATGCTCTCAAAGAAATGCTGAAGAGGAAACAGAGGCAAAGGAAAGGGAAGCTTTATATAGGCATATAAACTTTGAAAATCTCTTTGTCCCTAAAAAGAGTTCTTGCCCTGAGTTTTGGGGAGGACAGCAAAAGACAGAGAGACAGCCATGTTGATCAAGAGAGTGATCAACTGGCCACTATACTCAAATCAACATTTTCAGAGCAGGTCACAACAAAGATGTGATCCTAGATATATTGTTGCAGTACCAAATAATGGCTTTTGAGAGCTGAATCATCTGGTGAGACAAAGAGAGGACAAACCTCATTCCTTTTTCTTGCCCCAGTTGATTGAGGCCTGACTCCTGAAAAGAGTCCTCAGTTTTATAACTTTTGCTCCAAATCTATTCACCATTTAGGGAAAGTAGAAAGCACAGCAGAAGGAGCTTTTCTGTTTCATGAAGTGATTAGGAGAGTGGATGGTTAGTGATCAGAACAAGCACTCAAAGGAATAGATCTTAACAAGCATATCACTCATTTTCTTTGTACAATAAGTGTGAACATTTATTGTCTACAGACTCAGTTGCATTGAAGGGAATCTTCCAAACATGGGGTAAAGGAGGTGAACCAAATTGAAATTTACATGATTTTAAACTTTCAAAGCAATGTTCCATTTTCATTCCTTTGTGTTAATAAGGGAATTATTTGGGTAGTCAGAGGGAGAAGAATCTAAGAGCTCACAAGCTCTGGTAAGTAGTGATGTAGCATTGGGAAATTGGGTACATAGGCCGTGAACACCTTCTGATTTAAACATTGGGCTGGTGGCCAAAATGTAGACTGCACTCCTTTTCTGGTCAATTAATTAACTAATTGATAGTTTTCTTTCAGAAAGCTTGACAATGAGTCATGTGTGGATAAGCATATTCTCAATAGCACTGCCAGGAGTACATCTAGTCCCTACTCCCCGTCACACTCACAGTTCTTACTCTAGAGGTTTGTTGGCCTTAAAGAACTCCATAAATGTGAGCTATTATTATTGATATCATTGATATCATGATAATCATTGATTAGATATCAATTTCTGTTGAATCCTATAACTAAGATCTGCCCCATTATTAAGCAGATATAAGGCAAATGCTATGTGATAAAATTAAGGTTTTGATCTAGGTCTTCTCAAAAAGAAAAGATGGAGAGGTGATTGAGTAGAGAAAGACTCTCTGCCCAGCCTCTGCTTTGAGCATGTTTAATCTCTGGGATCACATTTAATAGGAATGCCTCCTCATATCCTTGTCATAGTAGGCCACATAGGGCTTGAAGATGGAATGGACCTCAGAGATCATTGAGGTCACATTTTATGGATGAGAAAATTGAAGAGTAGAGAGGTTTAATGACCTGCCTAAAGCCACACTGAGCTAAGATTCAAACCCAGAGTGTCCCTTCCCAATTCCAGAGTTCTTTTTATTATATCACACTTCCTCTCAAGCACCCAGTTCCAGCGATAAGATGTTTGCTGCAAAATGATTGATTTGGTTTTTCAAATCTTGGTGTCTGTATCATCCAGTTAAAAAGATTTCAAACTAGAGGGCCCCTCAGAGACCAATAAGTCCAATGTCAGATGAGTGTTGAAGGTCAGAGAAAGGAAATTGGTTGTCTAAGTTGATGTCACAAAGATAGGATTCAATAAGTTTGCAAAACTGGAATTCTAAATGAGGTCCTTAGATTGCAAACCTGGTGCTTTTTCCATGACTCATATCCCAGATTCTTACAAATATTCCTAATGTATTTTAATTTTTGTTTATTCTTGGCCTTTTGAATCCTTGAATAAATCTGAAGGCAGGTTTGATGTGACTGGGGCATTGCGTGTTTACCAAACTGAAAAAGTGCTGTGGTATATTACAAAATGGCTGTAATATCAGAAAAGTGAGATTAAAATCCTGAATCTGCTACTAACTAGCTCTATAACAAGAAGGAACAGTTCTTTGAGAGGGATTGGAAAGGTCTCCATTGGGAAATGTTAAGTGATATAAAAACAAACATTCAGTGAACATTTACTTGTTAAAAATAAAAGACTACTTGAATCTTTCCCATTAATAGAGAGCTGTTACTGCTAATAAGTTTCACCTTACTAGATTGAAGCAAACCATGACTCCTTATGTCTTTCTACCCTTCCTTCCTAGTTCTCTTCTCCAAGGCAAAGCAGAATAGGTTTTACCTCCTAGTCCATGTAGTGAAGTCCTCAAATATTTTCAGACTACCATGTTCTTCTTATCTCTTCTTCAGGCTGACCAGCCTCAATTTCACCAGGATATATCCACTTACCAGTCTGGTACCCTCTTCTGGATATACTTCAGCTTGTCAGTCCCTTCTAAAATATGGTACCCCCAGCTGGACACAATACTCCAGAGGTGGTCTGACCAGGACAAAGTACAATATACAGCCAACAATTGTTGATGAAATAGTTTCCTGGTTCTGCTTCGGACGAGCAGGTTTTTTGATGACCATGTCACACTAGTAAGTCAAATATTTTAGTGAATCCACTCATGCAAGTAATTTTTTGAACCTTAGGTAGAATTTTACATTTATGTCTGTAAATTTCATTTTATTAGATATTGACCATCATTCTAGTTCATATAGAGCTCTTGAGAGTGGTCTATTATTGGTGGTCTATTGCTATCTTCATTTATTATTACTATTATTTCATTTATCTTGCACTTTTAATTCTGTTTAGTATTTTCATTCTATCCTTAAGAAAAAAAACCAAAATGTGAATTTAGTAGTTTTGTCTCTCTGATGTCATTTTATCATTATCTCATTCACTGCAGAAATATTTAATCTGTGAGTCATTTGACAAGCATTTATTAAGTACTTGCTGTGGCTCAGGTGTTGTGCTCAGTACTAGGGATACAAGAAAAGGCAAAAGAGCTTTCAGGCAGCTTATATTCGTGGAGGAGATAACATGCAAAATAGTCATAGGAAGTAATCTTTCTTTTTTCCAATAGAGCTAAAAAAAAATTCTTTACAATAAACCAGTTTTCATTATCTTTAGAATTCCTGTCACTATTTTTAAAAGGTTTCTGCACAGCCCATAACATTTTCTGCAGGAAAAAGAATTCTGTCTTATTACATACAGAAACTTCTGAACACATTGATCAATACTCGTTTGCATTTCTTCCTGATCAATACAACTGAGAGTCTTGGCTCACTGGTTTAGGTCAAACAAGCCTGAGAGATACTTCTAGCTCATCCTCTAAAGTAGTACTGACACAGTTCCTTGGGTTTCTAGTCCTGGAGGGAGAAGCATGACTCATTTACAAAATCCTACTCCAATATCTCACTGTGGCAGGGGTGACCTTGGCTAAAGCTGTGCTAATAGACACAAACTCTAATATGCTATTATGCTGGGAAGGCCTCAATTATGGTCCCAACAACAACAGACTATGCTTTATGAGGAATGACCTATCTAAGTATGGAGACACCTAGATATTAGGCAATGAATTTTTTGGTCATGGCAATCAGAAAACAAAATAAGATACAAAATTATTTCCAATCCTTGCACTTCTGTAGTAATACTGTCAAAGTAGTAGAAAAGATTGTTGCATGATTTTTACACTATCCATAATATTAATTTAACTACTGATATTCCAAATGTGGGATTATTGCCAATGAACAAACGGGAATAAATACTATTAGAAAAAATAAGTTTTCTAATGTATTTTAATCTTAGCTTCTTCTTAGCCTTTTGTCTCCTCAAATAATTCTGAAAGCAGGTTTGATGTGACTGGGGCTTTATGTGTTTACCAAGTGGAAAATACTGTGCTATATTACAAATGGCTGTGATATCAGAAATGTTAGCTTAAAATCCTAGATCTGCCATTAACTAGCTCTGTGATAAGGAGGAACAGTTCGTTGAGAGGGATTGAATGAAATAAAATTAGAAGATAAAAGACAGTTAAAATTAAATGGAAGGATGGCTCGGAAGCTCTTCTTGGTGAAGAAGAAAAAAAGGAGTTGAGATATTCAGTTTATCTAAAATCATCCAAGAGCAACAACGACAACAAAAAGTGTCTATTTGGTGAAATATTTTGAAGCAGCAGATAGAATGCTGGACCTGGCATCAGGAACATCTGAGTTCAAATTCAGCCTCAGAAAGTTACTAGCTGTGTGAGTTCTGCCAAGTCACTTTGGGTCTGCCTGCCTCTGTTTCTTTATCTATAATATGGAATAATATAATACCTACTCTCCCAGAGTTGTTATGTGGACAAAATGAACTAAAATCTTAAAAGTGTTTTGCATATCTTAAAGTGCTATGAAAATTCTAGCCATTATTGTTAATATTATTATTACGGGTTGATCTGATCATCTTCTAGTGTTGGACTGATGATAAGCTTTGCTAAAAAATGACCATGAAAATAACTGCAGCTTGCTACTCACATCCCAAAAGAAAAAAGAAAAGTGGTGGATTCAGGGGGGCAAAATAAAATATATATTATTTGAACATAGCTACTGTGGAAATTTATTTTGCTTGATTGCATATTTATGATAAAGATTTTGTTTTTGTTTATGTTTTTCAATAGTGGGGAAGGGAGAAGTGGAAGGAAGGGAAAATTGCCTTTTGTTTATTAAAAAAAAGTTTAATATATTTTTTAAAAGGGTAAGTATTACCTTGCAAAAACAAACAAACAAACAAACAAACAGAAACACCCAAAAAACTCTACCAATTGCCTTGCCAAAAAAAAAAAAAAAATCACCAAAGAGAGTAATTTTCATTTCTATGCCATTATCTGTTGCTAGTATTTATATGGCACTTTAAGATTTGCAAAACACTTTGCATATACACTCTAATATCCAAGAAACTTAATGAAAAGGTGAACAGAAAGGAGGATAGCAAAAACATATTAGAAAATATGACTTGAGATTCAAAATCAAGACAGATCAAAACATGGTAGACTATGAAAAAGCTTCATAACTATATATCTTGAATATACTTTTGAAGAAAATAAAAGTTGGAAGTTGGAAGCACCACATAATATAACATGTATTTTTAAAAAAGATTTCATTTAACAAATAGAAAATAGCTAGCTACTCATGTAGGAATCATTTCTGAATCAACTATCTATGTACAGACACTAACTTGTTAGAGCAAATATCAAAATCAATATCAAATTAGAGGAGAAAACAGAAACAAGGAGCGAGGAGAGTATGTAACAGAGAAGTACATGATGGCAAGAGCAGGCTGCAAACACATTATCAATGAAGGATTATACAGAAGTGCCATAAAGAATATTGTCAGGGAAATATATGACCTGAAATAAATATAAGCTGGTCACACAGTGAAGGTGACGAAGAAATGATTAATGACACATAAGCTCCATTAGTATGCATCTACAAATGTCAAAAAATCTAGAGGGAGATCCCCAGAATATTGGGTGAAACCTCTATGGAAATTTATAGAAGGATATGAACTCCCAGGATGAGTAAGGATGGATGGGTTACATTCTGGAAGAAGAATCCACATTGATGAGATTATAGATATGTCAGTGTCAATATATTCCTTGAGAACTCTACCATTCTTTTGTGTTCATTATAAGTTACCTTTTCTTATTTTTTCATCAACACTTTTATTTAAAATTTTTTTGTTTGATCAGTTCCTTGTTCATCTACATTTGCTTTTGTTTTTGTTTTTTTAGTCAAGATCCCTCTTTTCCTCCTTATTTATGTTTGTTTCACAGGAATTTTTTTTGTGTATTATCCCACCTTGTTTATTTTTCAGTCATTATTAATGACTCACCAACAATTAGAAAATCTTTGTGGCAGAGTGGAAAGTATGTTAAATCTGGACTAAGGTTTTGAATCCCTCATGAGGTACTTTTTGGCTGTATGAATACGGTCAACTTAACAAATTCTCTGAGTCTCAGTTTCCTCATCTGTAAAGTTTGGATAATAACATTTTTACTGCTTCCTCACAGGTGTCTTGCAAGAAAACTACTTTTCAAGCCTGAATGCCTCCTATTAAGGCTATTAATGTAAGTAACAAGTAAGTTATTTTGAGTGTATTTGAATCATGGTTCTGCTAGTTACTGTGTCATCTTGTAGATGTCATTTTACCTCTAAGTGCTCTTTAAATCCCCTTGCAGGTCTGAATACAGTGCTAGGATTGTGTTATGATCTCTTTGACCAGGGTCCAGATCCTAGGGAGCCTAGTCTGGCTCAGCACCAACTCAGAGTTAGGAGAAATGACATCTCGAGTCTTCTCAGGGATCTTCGCCAGTTTAGCAGATTCCAAAGCCAGAAGGCCTGGTGGTTACTTTGTGGGAACAGAAGGGGACTAGAGAAGGTATAAGTTGGCAGCTAGTGTTATAATAATAATTCATACTTCTATAGTGCTTTATGACTTACAGGATGCTTTATTCATTTGACTCAATGATCCTTACAATAATATTCTGAAGGAGATAATGCATGTATTGTTATCCTTGCTTTAAAGATAAGGAAACTGAGGCTCAAAGAGGGGATTCAACTAATTATTGCCAAATGCAGATTTTCTGATTCTAAGTGCACTCCATCTCTCTGTTAAGAGGCATCTGGAAATTAATTTTCCAATACACAAAATCCCATTCACTCTACTTCAACATGAAGATTGTTTTGAGACAAATCACAATTGGTAATGAGGGAGAGAATTGGCTTTTTTCCTTTGGTCTGTTCTTAGGCAGAGAAGGAATCTTTACTATTAATCTGCCTGCAATTACTGCTCCTTGCATGTGCATACATACGCATGTACCCTTAAGTAGGAGGACAACATGTATGTATATGCAGGGGGAAAAAGCATATACAAAATAAATCCCTTTCCCTCATTCCAGCTAGTTAAAAACAAAGTGGCTCGTGAAAAAGGACCCTAGCAATTAGGGAGGAATCAGTCAATGTTTCATGGAAAAGGTGGTGTCTGACTGTGTCTTGAGAGAAATGAGGGGTTCTATGAGGCTGAGAAAATGGATTCCAAAATTGGAGTATCATCAGTGCAAAGTCATAGAGACGTAAGATGGATTATTGTCTAGACAAAGGATTGGCTGGACTGCAGAGTGTGGAGAGAGGAATAATGCATAATGAGGCTGAAAACATAGGCTGGGGCCAGGTTGTGACGTCCTACAGAGGAGATAGAGTTGGTGAGAGAGAAAAGGGCCTGCTCTCTGATCCTTAGCCTTCACTACATGACTGATAACTCCTTTTCAGTCATATATCTCTTTGATGATGTCTTTGACATCATTTCTGGTGGGCAAGTCTTTGTTGGCAACATGCTGCAATCTATCCACGTCAGCCATGTGCTTGTTTCAGGTTCGTCCTTTGAATGATCACAAAGGTAACTAACTCTTCAGTGATTGTCATATTCTATGATTCACAGGAAATATAGAATTAGTAGGAGAATTCTGGTGTTTAGAAAGGTGTTTTGAGGAAAAGCTTAACATCATTGAGACCACCATAAAATTTCTCAAATGGGATATGGCCCAGTCTCTTTCAGTTGTTTAATTCTGGGCCTACTTCATTGTCCATATATAGTATCAATCAGATATGTATATATATATATATATATATATGCATATATATATATATATATGTATATGCATATATGTGTGTGTATATTATAGACATCTTTCAGATGATTGCTATATATTATACATATGTGAGAAGGAGAGCTAAATGGAACCGTGGATAGAGTTCTGGGCCTAGGCTTAGTAAAACTCCTCTTCCCAAGTTCAAATCTGGCCTCAGACACTTACTAGTTGTGTGACCCTGGACAAGTCACTTAATCCTATTTGTTTCAGTTTCCTCATCTATAAAATGAGCTGGAGAAGGAAACAGCAAACCGCTGCAGTGTCTTTGCTAAGAAAATCCCAAAGGGGGTCTGACTCTGTGACTAAAAGTGGCTGAATAACAAGAAATACATATATACACACATACATAAATACATACATCCTCAGTGGGTCACCCCTCCAGATTGGGTCACCAATCCAAAATTCTTCCATGTGGTTTTTCCTGTGTGAATAATTACACTGACCTCTTCTGAGTGATTATGATTCTCATTTAGGATCTTTAGAAATGTTCCAGGATAAGTTCAATAGGCACTGAGTCACCTAAACACAGGATAATTCACATGACTTCATCATTAATGAACTCCTTTAAACTCTGCATGGGACATCACCCGTGACAGTGACAAATGATTTCAGTGAGTGTACATTTTCCTGTTTTGTGAATAATCAGAGGGCTATCAGAGTTATATTTTTGTTATGGCATCTTTGATGGAATCATATGATTTTAAGATATGCCTAGAACATACTTTATTGGAGGAGAGCCTTTGGGACATCAATTTGTTCTACCAAATCAAATGCTTTCTGAAATCAGGAAAGAATAAATACAATGAGATTGTTGTCTTTTCAGTCAATTGTGTGATTATAATAGCTTACTGTATAGGAAGTTTGTGAAAGCCTATTCTCTGCTCATACCTGCACTAAGAATACTTTCAATATGAGTGTAAATTATATTTTCTTTGAATCTCTGTTTTAAAATTAGGGTCATGACACCTATACAACCTACCTCTTTAAGGTTGCTATGTTGCTTAAATGATATGTTATGTGGAAAGCAATTTGCAAATTTTAAAGCACTATGTAAAGATCATTACTATTTTGGGGGTCACCTTTTTCAATAGCCACAACCTCTCTTGTGTTTGTTGATTGTTTGTTTTTATAAACACTTAGCATTCTCCTTCTCTTTGAAGTATCTTGATAACCAATTTGCTCTAAAAATATGGAGCCATTAGGATCACTAGATTTTCTATTTTCTCTGTGGATATTTGGTCTAGTCCAATTTTATTTTCCTTAGTGTTGTATGTACTCCCTCATGTAGCACATGGGGGCTGTGATCCCATAGCCTAAATATGGTCATAGTGATATGATAGAAGTGGTCATAAACATCTTAATAGTTATTTTCCATTTTTGTCTGTCCTTTCACTTTCTTCCTTCAATGCTCTCAGGATTAAATGGTTTAACTGGGTCTCATACCAAACTTTCTTTAGATTTACTTTTCCCTTCACTATTTCTTGTTATTCTATGAGATGCCATCCATAATCTTCTACCATAAAATTTTAAACCAAATTTATGTTCTAAATTCACTTTTCCATAATTTTCACATCTCTCCCCTTGAGAAGATCAAATATTTGCTGGCTGAGGTGATTACAGCATTTTTTGATCCTTTTATTCTAACAACTAATTTATATAGTTAAACTTCCATAGAAAATGATGATCCTCTGTATTGATATTTGTTTTTTTGATCTGTGTCCCATTTTTTTGGCATTGATTGCTTGTTTTAATTAGATCTAATTAATAGCACCTCAATTACATACCATATATTTTCATTTTTATTCTCTCCTTAAAAATAGGGACTGAATTTTCATACAGAATCACTATCATACAAAATAGCGTGATAAGTTGCAAAATCAAATTTTGGGGGAAAGCTCATTCCTGACAAGGAAATTAAGGAATATTTTCTAAAATAGATAACATTTGACTTGGGCTTTTCAATGATAGGTAGGTCAGTAGGCAAAAATACAACATAAATATTTTGTTTTACAGTGGTTTCTGCATATGTCCTGTGTATGTATAGGCTGGAGCCAATTCAAATTGATTCCTGCTCTATTGTTAAATTTTCATTGTGAACATTTACACCTCAGAAATTGGTAAACACTCTGAATCAGAAAATCAATTTTGTTGATTTTCTGGTTCTAAGAAAGTGATAGGAAAAATGCCATTAATGTAGATTAAACATAAAAAATATGATGTACACATTTTTTAAAAAGAGCCAGTTGTTACACAGTTGTTACACATTTGCTAGCATACCCTTGATAAGTTTCTATTAGGTTTTCTCTTCTTACCTTGGGCTGAAGAACAAGGCAGCAATCCCATTTTATCAACTCTGCCCTTTACTTTAATTTCCTCTTTCTTATAGAGGTGAAGACTCTTCCAACTCCAACAAATTCTTTTTTTACATAATGGGAAGAACCATAAAGTCAAAACTAGTCAAATCTACTAGACTGTAAGTGCCATGAGGGCTGAAGTAGAGTTTTATCTAAACTTTTGATCTTTCTTAAGTACTTAGCACTGTTGAATTTTGATTTGAAGTATTCTTCCATCCCCTTCTTGAAAAGCCCTAGTGATGAAGAACTCCTTAACCTGTCCTAGGGCAGACTTCTCTGTTCTGGGACAATATGAATCATTAGACTTCTTCCTTAAACCGAACTAAAGTCTATCATTCTATGACTTCAATGTATTAATACTGGTTCTGCCCTCTGGGGCACAGCAATACAAATCTCATCCCTCTTTCACTTGATATTCCTTCAGAGATCTAGGAGACAGCAATCTTCTCCTGGTATTATTACAAGTTACCCAGAGTGATCAGAGCAAGTAGAGCAGGCCCAGGGATATTAAATGAGAATTGAATCCTAGTTCTTAGAGTGGGGAAAAAAGTGATAAAAGTTTTAAATTTTCCCCTTGTTTTAAAGCCAGTCAAATGTCTTCTCTTTTTTCTACCACTGGGAAAGCTGCCAACTGCAAAATGAAATTGCTGAGCCCAAATTTCTTTTGGCAACCAATCTATCCATTCCTCCTATCTTGGGCTAGAGAACAAGGCAGCAGTCCCATTTCATTAAACCTACCCTTTACCTCAACTCCCTCCTTCTTATAGAGGTGCAGTCTCCTTCTACTCCAACCTGCTTCTTTAATCTTCCATCCCTTCCCTCCTTCCTTCCCTCCTTCCTTCCTTCCTTCCTTCCTTCCTTCCTTCCTTCCTTCCTTCCTTCCTTCCTTCCTTCCTTCCTTCCTTCCTTCCTTCCTTCCTTCCTTCCTTCCTTCCTTCCTTCCTTCCTTCCTTCCTTCCTTCCTTCTTTCCTTCTTTCCTTCCTTCTCTCCTTCCCTCCCCCTCCCTCCTTCCTTCCTTCCCTCCTTCCTTCGAGCCCTTAAATAGGCACTGAGTTTGCAAATTGCTTTTCACATAATATATCATTTAAGCAACATAGCAACCCTAAAGAGATAGGTTGTATAAGTATCATGACCCTAATTTAAAAACAGATGATAAAACTGAGTCTCAAAGAAAATATAATTTACACTCATATTGAAAGTATCCTTAGTGTAGGTATGAACAGAAAATAGGCTTTCACAAACTTATGATACAGTAAGCTATCATAGTCACACAATTGACTGAAAAGTCCACAATCTCATTATGCTTATGCTTTGTTGTTTTCAGAAAGCATTTGATTTGGTAGAACAAATTGATGCCCTAAAGGCTCTCCTCCAATAAAGCATGTTCTAGTATTTCCTTCCCTTCCCTCTCTCTCTCCTTCCCTTCCTTTCCTTCCTTCCTTTCCTTCCTTCCTTCCTTCCTTCCTTCCTTCCTTCCTTCCTTCCTTCCTTCCTTCCTTCCTTCCTTCCTTCCTTCCTTCCTTCCTTCCTTCCTTCCTTCCTTCCTTCCTTTCTTCCTTCCTTTCCTTCCTTCCTTCCTTCCTTTCCTTCCTTCCTTCCTTCCTTCCTTCCTTCCTTCCTTCCTTCCTTCCTTTCCTTCCTTCCTTCCTTCCTTCCTTCCTTCCTTCCTTCCTTCCTTCCTTCCTTCCTTCCTTCCTTCCTTCCTTCCTTCCTTCCTTCCTTCCTTCCTTCCTTCCTTCCTTCCTTCCTTCCTTTCTTCCTTCCTTCCTTCCTTCCTTCCTTCCTTCCTTCCTTCCTTCCTTCCTTCCTTCCTTCCTGGAACCAGGAAGAATCATAAAGTCAAAACCCCTTACTTCCCTAGAAAGGGGAAATGGTCTGCCTAAGATTACCCTGCCTCAGATCGTTCTGTATCCCAAGCACAACTCATTCCCTGAAAGACAAAAAATTATTTAGAAAAAGATGATGGGGTCAGGGAAGAGTTTGGAGATTTGTTTTCAAAAAGAGAAAATTGCATTGCATATAGGAGCAAGAGCTCAGATACCTTTTTAAAAGTGTTGATCCTGAGACTTTGGATCTCGGTTTCCTTTTCTGAGAAAGGGAGATATTATATTTACCCTTCCTAACTCAGTGTTGCTTTTTAAACTGTATAACAGTATGGATGTGTAAGCTATAGTCATGATTATTATCTTTTAAGTATAAAGTGAGATTGCTTAGGGAGAATCCTTGATTTATTTTATGAATTCTCCAACCAACATAATCTATAGAGCTTGCCTTTTGTTTGAAGGCATCTGATTCCTTACTGAGAGAAAACAGAGGATTACGATTTGAGTTTTAGAGACTTAAGTTACCTCCAAGATGATTGGCTGTGTGGGTATTCAGGATAAGCTTCTATCAGAGGAGCTGTTCCTCTCCATAATCTAGGAAGCAGACACATCAGCCATGCTTTCCCTCCCTCCATCTTCTCCCTAGTTCTCTCTCCATTGATTTTTTTCTTTTTCCTTTCTCCCTGCTTCCTCCCTCTTTTCCTCCCTTGCTGTTTCTCCCCACCCTCTCTCTCTGTATTTCTCTCTCTGTTTCTTTGTCTCTCCCTCTCTCTTTTTGTCGGGTTCTAACTAAAGAGGAAAGGGATGGAATACAGAGAATACATGAAAGGTCAGTCAGCTTTTTACTTTAAAGGAGGGTCCTTTCTTTCTCTGACACTGGAAGAAAGACTGTGAGTAGAAATAGAAAGGCATTAGCATGTTGAAGCACAGTGAAGTCTCCGTCTTGTCTGGGAAACAGGGTGGTGCAAGGGAATGAGCACTGAATTTGGAGTCAGATGGGTTTGGCACATGTAAGAGCTTAATAAATGTTTATTGAACTGAATTGACTCTGCCAAACCACACTGGCAGTGTTATTTTAAGCAATTCACTTGACCTGCGTGAGCCTCAGTTTCCTCATTTAAGAGTACCTGTGTTATCTTTGTCTTAGAATTATTGTGGGGCAAGGCTATATGGTGGGAAGGGCACCCTAGACTGGGAATCAAGACACTTAGTAAATTGCATAATCTTTCTGAGGCTCAGTTTATACACCTATAAAATGGGAATAATACTTGTAGTCCCTTAGGCCATACCTATAAAATGGGGATAATACTTGCACTCCCTTCTGAGGGAATTCTAAACACAGGGTTGTCATGAAGAACTTTCTAAGCCCTAAAGCAATGTATAAATGTGATTTATTATTTCTAAATGAGATAATGTACTTAAAGTGCTCTGTAAATCGTAAAGAGCTCTCTCTCTCTATATGCAACTTATTATTCAATCAAATAATGTATGTAAAATGCTTTGTAAGCCCTGAAGCACTATATAAATATGAGATATTATTGTTATTATTCTCCATAAAACAAGAAACTGAAGGCATCTGCTGGGAGTGAGAGTTGCGGGGGTGGAGGTGGTTGGAGAGGGAATTAGAGAGGTAAGTAAAGAAGAGAAGGGCTGGAATAACCACTATGGGTTAAATCAGATGCCAGAAATTAATACAAGGCTGAATGCTTCACCTCATAATTGCCCCAAGGGGGCTACTTACTGTTCTGGGAGCCAGTGGAGAAATGATTTTTTTTCCCCTGCATTGTCACTATGCCAGAAAGATGCTATGTGGTTTCCAGTACTTAAGTGAAGGGCAGCCTAAGCCTACCAGTCATGTGTCCTACTAGTTTAAAGTGCTTCTCACCTCTAGCCACTTGACAAATAAACCAATCCATCCTCACAATGTGCTTGAGAGGGAGTTAAGTACTTTTATCGACCCTGTCCTTCAGATCAGGGAGGAAAGGGAGGGCACATGGCATATACAGGAAATCTGTGAGAAAGGGAAGTCTCAAGTGTTTATAAACATTGTGAAGTTCTCTCTCCATTTCAACTTGCCTCCTTCAACAGAGAAACGTGGCAAATCAACCTCACCATCATTTTTAGGTCCCAGTTAACTTTTTTCACTGAAGGGACTAAGAAGTTGCTTTTTTGTTTGTTTCTAAGCCTCTTTCGACTGATTGACAATCATTTCTAATTAAAGATTTCTTGTCCTTATGGGTTTTCTATAGCACTGATACCTAGTACAAATATAAGCTCTTTGAGGATAGGGACTATTTCATTTTTGGTTTTGTATCCCTTGATCCATCACAATACTTTATCACTTAATAAATGTCTGTTGAATTGAATCTTTAGGTTCTATCTGTTCATTTATTTTAAAGAGAGAAGAAATACAGGCAACACTCCCTTATGCTACTCCCTCAAATTGCATTCTCAGGTTTGCAGGGAACAGTTACTCTCAAGTTCTAAGGGTAATCTTATGGGTCTGTACTCCTAACACTTTGGCTCATAAACCCTTACTGGTGTGCTTCCAATTATCAATTAGCTGGTAGACACAATTACCTCTGGCAAAGGCATTTACTAAGATGAAACAGTAAAAGTAATAGTACAAAATAATTACTCTATAAACATAAATGGCACTAGTTCCCACAAATACACACCGTTTTCCTTTTTTTTTTTTTTTTTTTTTTCCTTTTTCTGAGGCTGGGGTTAAGTGACTTGCCCAGGGTCACACAGCCAGGAAGTGTTAAGTGGCTGAGACCAGATTTGAACTCGGGTCCTCCTGAATTCAAGGCTGGTGCTCTATCCACTGCGCCACCTAACTGCCCCAACATACAGTTTTTCATGCAAAGAGTAGACACTCAAACATGATGGACATGTGCAGGATAATATGTGGCAAATGTGTCTTGCAACTTCTGGTTCTATAAGCCCTACAAATCCTTTTTCCCCCCCTGAGGAGAGTTTTCATGCAGCTCCCCTTAAATACAGTATCTCTGCTGGGTGGATGTGGGTTGAAGGAACCAGCTGTTTTCCTAGGATGTGTTCCTTTTCTTAGCTGACTCTTCTCTGTTGTCAAGGGTCACATTGCTTGAGGGGCTTCCCCTTTGGATTGTCTTTCCATATTGTAATCATCTAAAGTATATCTCTGCTCTCTCACTGGGTGTAAAACACTAGAATTGCTAAATGGAATATTTTCTCTGGACAAATCCCTGCTTATCACCTTGACTAATGGAAGAGGAGAGAAAAACGCTTTTTTCTGCCTTCATGGGAATGTCCACTACAAAGTGATTCCAAGTCTCCATTCAAATTACTGTCCCTTGGGCTTAACTTTTAAAAAGTCTTATAAAGACAAGTCTAATTTTTGCCTGGACAATGAATTTGTTTACTTTAATTCTTTTATTTTCCCCCTTGAGGCTGTTGTGGGGAAAATATTTTTGTAAACCTTAAAGCACTGTGTAATTGTGAACTATTATGGTTTATCAGGAGACCTTAGTTCAAATCCCAGCTCTGTTGCCACAAACTTAGAGATATTGGCTAAGTCATTTCATCTTGGCAGGTTTCTTTCTTTCTTTCTTTCTTTTTTAATTAAAGCTTTTTTATTTACAAAACATATGCATGGGTAATTTTTCAACATTGACCCTTGCAAAATTTTTGTTCCAAATTTTCCCCTCCTTCCACCCACTCTTTACCCTAGTTGGCAGGTAGTCCAATATATGTTAGATATGTTAAATTATATATATATATATATATATATATATATATATATATATATATATATATATATATATATATGCAGTTATCTTGCTGCACAAGAAAAATCAAATCAAGAAGGAAGAAAAAACCTGAGAAAGAAAACAAAATGCAAGCAAATAACAACAGAGAGAATGAGAATGCTATGTTGTAGTCCACATTTATTTCCCATAGTCCTCTCTCTGAGTGTATATGACTTTCTTCTAAATGATTGGAACTGATTTGGTTCATCTCATTGAAGAGGGCCACATCCATCAGAATTGATCCTCATATAATATTGTTGTTGAAGTATATAATGATCTCCTGGTTCTGCTCATTTCACTCAGTATCAGTTCATGTAAGTCTCTCCAGACCTCTCTGAAATCATTCTGCTGGTCATTTCTTATAAAACAATAATATTCCCTAACATTCATATACCATAACAACTGATGAGCATTCACTCAGTTTCCAGTTTCTTGCCAATACAGAAAGGGCTGCCACAAACATTTTTGCACATGTGGGTCCCTTTCCCATCTTTAAGATTTCTTTGAGATATAAGCCCAGTAGTAACATTGCTAGGGGTCAAAGGGTATGCACAGTTTGATAGTCCTTTGAGCATAGTTCCAGATTGCTCTCCAGAATGGTTGGATCCGTTCACAACTCCACCAACAAGGCATCAGTGTCCCAGTTTTTCCACAGCCCCTCCAACATTTGTCATCTTTTCTTATCATCTTAGCTCTTGGCAGGTTTCTATTTCCTCTTCTATAAAAAGAAAAAGTTTGACTAGGTTGTCTTTAAGTTCTTTTCTAGCTGTACTGAAAAGTTATTTGAAAAGGGAAGGGGCAATCTATGAAAATGAAATGATTGTTAAGAGGATAGCAAGAAGGATAAAGGTAAGGACTTAATAAGGAAAATAAGGACAGTTATATACAGAGAAGTAATAATCGAAACACATATAAATAGCTAGATTTGAGTCAAAAAGACTTGGGGTCACATCCTTTCTTTGACACTTATGCCAAGTACAGTGTAAGTAAAAATCACAGAACCTGTTTCTTCTTCTATAAAATGTAGATGCTAATAGTTTACTCTGGGTAGTTGCAAAGTACAATTGAGATAATGCATGTAAAGTGCTTTGAAAATAGTAAAGTATTCTGGAAATGTCAGTTGTTATTATTCTTCTTCTCATTTTAAAGGGACCATTGTCCATTAACTTGCTCATTATCAATGCCAAGAATTGGATAAAGGAATAGAGTATTCTGGGTTGCATTTAGGAAATTGCACATTACTTTAACTGGCCCAAGCTTTCTGTTCAGCAGAATTATTATGCTAGTCATGCAGCATGGCTGAGAATCATGGAATGCCCCAATTTGCAGAGAATCAAAACTGCAGGAGACCACTATAAGACTTTATGTAAGTAAATAAGCTATGAATGTAAGGAAGCTACATCTTAGTGTCAGGAAAGGATTGCATGAAAGTAGTTTCCTGGAAGATATCCACCAGGAAATTATTATTATTATTATTCTCATTTTATTATATATTGTCATTATTATTCTCATGCAGGAAATGTACTATTGAAAAAGGAGGTAGATTAGTCATATATTAAGAGTAACATCTAGTAATGTATGGATGGATAGTCCAATTGTTCTACTTGTCCCTGTAAAATGTTAAAAGATGCAAAGAATATATCACATTTGATACACCTTCTCTGAAGAAAATTATAGGAAAAAATGAATAAAAATTGTACAGGATCAGTTGTGATCTATACTATTGGAAGGAGTATCATAGACTCTTTGGAGTAAGTATGAGCTAGCACTTTATGGTTTCTAAATCAATTCCTCTTAAGCTTTTCTTTCATGGCATGATGAATATGGAAATATATTCAGAAAAATTGCACATGTTTAAACTATTTTGTTTTTCTTGATGTCTATGGGAAGGGATGGGAAAAATTGTAACATAAGGTTTTGCAAAATGAATGTTGAAAACTATCTTTGCATATATTTGGAAAAATAAAATACTATTAATTTTTTTTAAAAACTATCTTATGATCCCTGTTCTTGTTGTTGTTTCTCCTTTGTCCTCAAGGAGGACCATGACATCAGGGAGATGATGCTGTTGAGGTTCAAAAGAAGGGACCCCAAAATTGGGGGTTTTGAGGTGTCTCAAAAGAATTTGCAGGCTTAAACCCATTTCCAAGTAAAGAGACAATGTTTATTGTAATTGTAACACCAATTGAAGTGGGCTAAGTTCCAAAAGGATTTAGAAAAGAGATCTTAAAGGAGGGAAAGGGACCTACAAGTGAAAAAATGTTTGTGTCAGCCCTCTTTGTAGTGGCCAGAAACTGGAAACTGAGAGGATGCCCATCAATTGGAGAATGGCTGAATAAGTTGTGGTATATGAATATTATGGAATATTATTGTTCTGTAAGAAATGACCAGCAGGATGAATACAGAGAGGCTTGGACAGACTTATATGAACTGATGCTGAGTGAAATGAGCAGGACAGGAGATCATTATACGCAGCAATAAGAAGATTGTCATCCTCAATTCTGATGGACGTGATTCTCTTCAGCAATGAGATGATTCAGGCCTATTCTAATGGTCTTGTGATGAAGAGAGCCATCTGCACTTAGAGAGAGGACTGTGGGGACTGAGTGTGGATCACAGCAGAGCATTTTCACTCTTTTTGTTGTTTTTTGCTGGCATTTTGTTTTGTCATTTTATTTTCTTTTTTGATCTGCTTTTTCTTGTGCAGCAAGATAATTGTATAAATATGTAGACATATATTGGATTTAATATATATTTTAACATGTTTAAAATATGTTGGATTACTTGCCGTCTAGGGGAGGGGGTGGAGAGAAGGAGGGGAAATTTTGGAACACAAGGTTTTGCAAGGGTCAATGCTGAAAAAATTATCCATGCATATGTTTTGAAAATAAAAAGCATTAATTAAAAAAAGAAAAGTATCCATGCAAATATTTTGAAAATAAAAAAGCTTTAATTTAAAAAAAAACTGTGTAGGGCTTTTGATTTATGTAGTTAGAAGTACTTACAATTAACAAATGGCTAAAGAATTTAAATGTTGAAATTAAGTTTGGAAAAGATAAGCAAGAGCCAATTAAAATGCAATAATTTACATTTACATTTGCTTATTTTTATGTAAATATTTTTACATAAAATGTAATGATTAAATAAGATTATTATATAGAAAAGCAGAAAGAGAAAGAACTAAGAGTAACAGTTTAGGAGGAGAAAGATTTTCTGGGGGTAGAAAACAGAAACTCAGAAGCCTTTAGTCCAAGTATGTAAAAAAAAGCAGGAGGGGAACTACCTAGGAAGCTAATTTGAGTTTTGAGAAAAGGCAGGATTGGGAAATGACATAATGGGAAATGAACATGATGTAAAAAATAAAATAACTATTAAAATCTTTTTAAAAATTAATTAGAGATGCTATTAATGGAGGTGAGAGTAGGGATGTTTACTTTAGGAAGCAATTTATGGGTCAAACCAAACTTGTTCTGACAATGTCTTTTTTTTTTTTTTAAATAAAAGAAGGTAGAATTAGTAGGAGTGAAATTTGAATTTATGATGTATATATGAAACTGATATATTGGTAGATTTTCTGGATATTTTGGTATGTGGGGAAACAATTTGTAAATCTGTATATATGTTAAAAAAAATTTAACAGATCCACCATATCTCTGGAATAGAAAACTCCCCCCCAAAACATTCTACAGGAGTAGATTTTCACGAAACTACGTATAGCCTATGAGAATAGTCCAGAGGACTGAGAAGTCAAGCCACTTGCTCTGGGCTTTACAGATTCAGAAAGTGAATAATAAATCTTGAGTATATGAAAATACATATTATCATAAAATGCTAATGAGAATAAAAACAGATAACTAACTATGGCATTATCCATATTAGCTCTTAAATCCTACTATATGTTGTTTACAGGAAACACACCTGAAACAGGATGAGACATTCAAACTAAAAGTAAAAGGGTGGAGCAGAATCTATTATGCTTCAGGCAAAACCAAAAAAGCAGGAGTAGCCATCCTCATCTCAGATCAAGCAAAAACAAAAATTGATCTAATTAAAAGAGATAAGGAAGGGCATTATATCCTGCTAAAGGGAAGCATCAATAGTGAAGCCGTATCAATATTAAACATATATGCACCAAGTGGTGCAGCATCTAAATTCTTAAAAGAGAAATTAAGAGAGCTGCAAGAGGAAATAGATAGCAAAACTATAATAGCGGGAGATCTCAACCTTGCACTATCAGAATTAGATAAATCAAACCACAAAATAAATAAGAAAGAAGTCAAAGAGGTAAATAGAATACTAGAAAAGTTTGATATGATAGATCTTTGGCGAAAGCTAAATGGAGACAGAAAGGAATATACTTTCTTCTCAGCAGTTCATGGAACCTATACAAAAATTGATCACATACTAGGGCATAAAAACCTCAAAATCAAATGCAGTAAGGCAGAAATAGTAAATGCATCCTTTTCAGACCATAATGCAATCAAAATAACATTTAATAAAAAGCCAGGGGAAAATAGACCAAAAAATAATTGGAAACTAAATAATCTTATACTAAAGAATGATTGGGTAAAACAGCAAATCATAGACATAATTAATAACTTCACCCAAGAAAATGACAATAATGAGACATCATACCAAAATGTGTGGGATACAGCCAAAGCAGTAATTAGGGGAAGTTTTATATCTCTACAGGCCTACTTGCATAAAATAGAGAAAGAGAGGGCCAACGAATTGGGTTTACAACTAAAATTGCTAGAAAAGGAACAAATTAAAAACCCCCAGACAAACACAAAACTTGAAATTCAAAAAATAAAAGGTGAGATTAATAAAATTGAAAGTAAAAAAACTATTGAATTAATTAATAAAACTAAGAGTTGGTTTTATGAAAAAACCAACAAAATAGACAAACCCTTAGTAAACCTGATTAAAAAAAGGAAAGAGAAAAAGCAAATTGATAGTCTTGAAAATGAAAAGGGTGAACTCACCACTAATGAAGAGGAAATTAGAACAATAGTTAGGAGCTACTTTGCTCAACTTTATGCCGATAAATTTGATAACTTAAATGAAATGGAAGAATACCTTCAAAAATATAGCTTGCCCAGATTAACAGAGGAAGAAGTAAGTAGTCTAAATAGTCCCATCTCAGAAAAAGAAATAGACCAAGCTATTAACCAACTTCCTAAGAAAAAGTCCCCAGGACCAGATGGATTTACAGGTGAATTCTACCAAACATTTAAAGAACAACTAACTCCAATGCTATGTAAACTATTTGAAAAAATAGGGATTGAAGGAGTCCTACCAAATTCCTTCTATGACACAGACATGGTACTGATACTTAAACCAGGTAGATCGAAAACTGAGAAAGAAAACTATAGACCAATTTCCTTAATGAATATTGATGCTAAAATCTTAAATAAGATATTAGCAAATAGACTTCAGAAAATCATCCCCAGGATAATACACTATGACCAAGTGGGATTTATACCAGGAATGCAGGGCTGGTTTAATATTAGGAAAACTATTAGTATAATTGACCATATTAATAATCAAATTAATAAAAACCATATGATCATCTCAATAGATGCAGAAAAGGCATTTGATAAAATCCAACATCCATTCCTACTAAAAACGCTTGAGAGTATAGGAATAAATGGACTATTCCTTAAAATAATAAGGAGCATATATTTAAAACCTTCAGTAAACATCATATGTAATGGTGATAAACTAGAACCTTTCCCTGTTAGATCAGGAGTGAAACAAGGTTGCCCACTATCACCATTACTATTCAATATAGTACTAGAAACTCTAGCCTTGGCAATAAGAGCCGAGAAAGAGATCCAAGGAATTAGAGTAGGAAATGAAGAAATCAAATTGTCACTTTTCGCAGATGACATGATGGTATACTTAGAGAACCCCAAAGACTCTGCTAAAAAGCTATTAGAAATAATTCAGAATTTTAGCAAAGTCGCAGGATACAAAATAAATCCACATAAATCCTCAGGATTTTTATACATTACCAACACAATCCAACAGCAAGAGATACAAAGAGAAATTCCATTCAAAATAACAGTCGATAGTATCAAATATTTGGGAATATATCTACCAAAGGAGAGTCAGGAATTATATGAGCAAAATTACAAAACACTTGCCACAAAAATAAAGTCAGATTTAAATAATTGGAAAGACATTCAATGTTCTTGGATAGGCCGAGCGAATATAATAAAGATGACAATACTCCCCAAACTAATCTATTTATTTAGTGCTATACCAATCAGACTCCCAAGAAACTATTTTAATGACCTAGAAAAAATAACAACAAAATTCATATGGAAGAATAAAAGGTCGAGAATTGCAAGGGAACTAATGAAAAAAAAGTCAGAGGAAGGTGGTCTAAGTGTACCTGATTTAAAGCTATATTATAAAGCAACAGTCACCAAAACCATTTGGTATTGGCTAAGAAATAGACTAGTTGATCAGTGGCATAGGTTAGGTTCACAGGACAAGATAGTGAATAAAAATAGCAATCTAATCTTTGACAAACCCAAAGATCCCAAATTTTGGGATAAGAATTCATTATTTGACAAAAACTGCTGGGAAAACTGGAAATTAGTATGGCAGAAACTAGGCATGGACCCACATTTAACACCACATACTAAGATTAGATCAAAATGGGTACAAGATTTAGGCATAAAGAACGAAATCATAAATAAATTGGAGGAACATGGGATGGTTTACCTCTCAGACTTGTGGAGGAGGAAGGAGTTTGTGTCCAAGGGAGAACTAGAGACCATTATTGATCACAAAATAGAACATTTTGATTACACCAAATTAAAAAGTTTCTGCACAAACAAAACTAATGCAAACAAGATTAGAAGGGAAGTAACAAATTGGGAAAAAATTTTTACAGTTAAAGGTTCTGATAAAGGCCTCATCTCCAAAATATACAGAGAATTGACTTTAATCTATAAGAAATCAAGCCATTCTCCAATTGATAAATGGTCAAAGGATATGAACAGACAATTTTCAGATGATGAAATTAAAACTATTTCCACTCATATGAAAGAGTGTTCCAAATCACTATTGATCAGAGAAATGCAAATTAAGACAACTCTGAGGTATCATTACACACCTGTCAGATTGGCTAAGATGACAGGAACAAATAACGATGAATGTTGGAGGGGCTGTGGGAAAACTGGGACACTGATGCATTGTTGGTGGAGTTGTGAAAGAATCCAACCATTCTGGAGAGCAATCTGGAATTATGCCCAAAAAGTTATCAAAATGTGCATACCCTTTGACCCAGCCATACTACTACTGGGCTTATACCCCAAGGAACTACTAGAGAAGGGAAAGGGTCCTGTATGTGCCAAAATGTTTGTGGCAGCCCTTTTCATAGTGGCTAGAAGCTGGAAGATGAATGGATGTCCATCAATTGGAGAATGGTTGGGTAAACTATGGTATATGAATGTTATGGAATATTATTGTTCTATAAGAAATGACCAACAGGAGAAATATAGAGAGGCTTGGAGAGACTTACATCAACTGATGCTGAGTGAAACGAGCAGAACCAGAAGATCATTATACACTTCAACAATGATACTGTACGAGGATGTATGCTGATGGAAGTGGATTTCTTCAACATAGAGAAGAGCTAATCCAATTCCAATTGATTAAGGATGGAAAGAACCAGCTACATCCAGAAAAGGAACAATGGGAAATGAATGTAAACTGTTATTTTTACCTTCTGAATCCAATTCTTCCTGTGCAACAAAAAATTCGGTTCTACACACATATATTGTATCTAAATTATACTGTAATATATTTAACATATATAAGACTGCTTGCCATCTGGGGGAGGGGTTTGGGGGAGGAAGGGAAAAAATCTGAATAGAAGTAAGTGCAAGGGATAATGTTGTAAAAAATTACCCATGCATATGTACTGTCAAAAAATGTTATAATTATAAAATAAAATAAAAATAAATAAAAAAAAAAAAAAAAAAAAAAAAAAAAAAAAGGATCAATGCTGAAAAATTATCCTTACATATATTTTGAAAATCAAAAGCTTCAATAAAAAATTAATTAAAAAAAAATTCTAAACTAACATATTAGCTCTTAAAACAAGAAGAAATTTTAAGGTATCCTTGGTTCAGCTTCCTGAGGGAGCTTATTTCTATTAGGTAGAAAGTGTGAAATGACTTGTCAAGGCAATACAATTAGTAGGTGGCAGTGTTGGAGTTTCTGCCTCTTAGGGCTGGGCTCTTAGCATGACCCTATAATGTGGAAACACTAATATTCGCTGGTATTTATTGTTATTATCATGATTGTGTTTAGTGGTCATGGTAGTAGAAGACATAGGAAAACAGCTTTGAGTCAATAAGATAGTTTTTTGAGTATCAAACTGAATGTTGTTGAATAAGCTTGTGTGAAGTCATCTTTAAGGTGAAGAAACACTGGCTCAATAATTAACTTTTGCCTCCCACTTAACAGTGGGAAAGCAGATATTGTAAATAGTAGCTACTGTTACAATTTGAAAGACAATTCTAACATGGAATTTATGTACTTGAATATTCTAGTCATTCATTCATAATTCATAAAATGTGGGATTTCCTCCCCTTAGAAAGATTGAAACCCAAGAAATTAAAATTAGGAATAAGAGGGATCTTCACGGAGTTTAAGAGAAGACTCTTCTGAGGGCATCAAGGCAATCCAGAATAAGGGTGATCTCAAATGTCACACTTGAGCAAATCAGAGTTCAAGAAATAAGATGTTGCAGAAGTAGAACTTAATCAGGAAGTTTCAGTGACTCCCTACTACCTTTAAAATAGATAAAAATTGCTGCTTCACATTCAAATATGATTGCAATCCAACTCCAGTCTAACTTTCTAGCTTATAGTATATTACTTGCTTTTCACAAACTCTATGCTCAAGTCAAGCAGAGCTGTTTGTTGTTCACTCTACACAATATTCCATCTCCCATCTCTGGAAGGCAGGGGAAGAAAAGGGAATTATCTTATTGTTAACAGATTTAGGTACAAGCTTTGCCTTTTTTTTAAATAGTGGGTTACAATCCATTATTTAATGTTTTTTAAACCTAAGAGGAGAGTCATCCTTTTTATAAAGACCTAGACGCAAGTAAAATATTTCTTCAAAAACCCTGAATGGGGACAAACACAATCCAAACTGCAGTGTCCTTGGGAAGATAATTATTTAATAGGAAGATCCCAAGATTGACCATTTCATGTAAGCCGCAGGTTGAGTTCTGAGTCATAGGTTGTATTTGTTTTTGGTTATATCTTTTATATAACTTCTAATGAATAGGTCATTTTTGATAATAAGTTGTACCCTGCTTATAGTCATTTTGCAACTTTACTTACATTACCTGAAATTGGGATGAGATAAAGATCATGATGTTATATGATTTAAAGTTATATAGAATCACCAGAATATTATTATTTTCTCTCTTTTTTATTATAGCTTTTTATTGACAAAACATAAACATGGGTAATTTTTCAACACTGACCCTTGCAAAAACTTTTGCAGAATATTATTATTAAAAATATAAAAAAGAGAGCACCTAGGGATCATCAAAAGTATGTGCAGTTTTCCAAATTTGATTTGTCCCTGGCTCTCCTTTTTCTGTTCAATCTTTGGCTTGGCTCACCATCCATCTGTAGCTCCTCTCCATGATGTATATACTGATAGACGATCTCGATGGGCTACCTGGCTGACTGCGCCAGCATCCAAATGGAGCAGTTTTACATCCCCCTTCCTTCTTTGGGTTTCTGCCTGTTTTCTGTTTCTACTCTAGCATCATATTAGTAGCCAAGATCTCATTGCAAGTTAAGGGCAGCTCTTGTACCCTCACTTGGATAGCTGCCAACTGTTTAATAAAATCCCAGATGGACTCGAATTGCTTCATGAAACAAGCTGCCTTTACAGTTACAGTGTCCTTTGATTCAGAGTGTCAACTAAATCGTGGGAGCCATAAGGATTCCAAAACCCTGCCACTGTCAGCCTCAGCTGTCTGCTTGGGTATGTGTCTATAGTCACAGCCCGCTGTGTGGGCAGTGGTTTCCTCAAGCTCTGCCCCTGAAGAGTGACTGCTATCCCTGGGGAGAGAAGTCCCACTGTTCTCAGCTCTGCCAGCTGGCTCCCTTTCTTCACCTGACTTCAATTGTATTCCTGCTGGCATGTCTGGGATGGGAGGACTGACGCTGTCGAGCCCATCTGGGTGGTTTTCAGTGTTTATTGGAACTCGCCTGGAAGTGGAAACATACTTGAGCCCAATAGTCTTTTGGATTACAAGTCTCTGATTAAGACAGACTTGGTTTATGGGAGGCCTAAAGTACATCAGGGGACCTCTTGCTTCAAGTGAAAATCTCTACAAATTTAAAAATATTATATTCTAATAATGACAATAATCAAGCCATTGTTGAATTTATATTCCATGTGTGTATGTGTATGTGCATATATATATATATATATATATATATATATATATATATATATATACACACACACACACACACACACACACACATATATATATATATATATATATATATATATATATATGTTCAATAGCTCTATATCTATCTACTTGTTTTCTAGTGTTTAGATTAGGCAGGAATAAGAGGAAGATATTATTTTACTGTCATTTTTCTGATTTGCTTCTCAGAGAAATTATATAAATATATGAAATATATTTATATAATTATTTTTACATATAAATGTATTTACACACACACACACATATATATATACCCACATCCACACACATATATGTGTATATATAAATTTCTCCACTAAAGTCTTACTTCATTGCCTCCTCATACCATGGAGAATGTGCATTTGTGTCACTGAAGCCTAGAACATACATCTCCTTCAGTACTCTCTGGACTTCTTTCTCCACTATTTTCCAGAAGCCTTCTTACTCTAGAAGTTGTCTCCATCATCATTCCCAGCAGCCTTCTCATCCTGGAAGACCCCTCTGGCCCTGTGGCCCTCTTCCTCTGATTGATAAGTTCTTCCAGAAATTTCATTTTAGGGAAATTTTAGGGAAAATCCCTTCAAATTTAGGGAAACTTGGTTTGGGCCAACTATGTTTATTGCTCTCTAGATTCGGCTCTGTGTTATATGGACTTCTTTCACCATCATTCCCCCTTTTAGCTTTCTTTTACTAAAATTCCTCCATAGAAAGTGGTCTTTTTTTTTTTTTTTCAAGTCTTTCATAGTTTATTATAACACAATCTTGCTGTTATTATGTACAATGTGCTGTTGGTTCTGTTTGTTTCACTTAGCATCAGGTCATGTAAATCTTTCTAGGCCTTTTAAAATCATCTTATACATCATCTTTAAAAATAATATTATATTGCCCTCACATTCCACAATTTATATAGCCATTCCCCAAGTGATGGGCATCTACTCATTTTCCAATTCTTTGTTACCACAAAAAGAGTTGCTACACTTTTGCACATGTGAGTCCTAGAAAGTGAAGTCTTAAGGGCAGAGAATGTCTTTTTGCTTATATTTAAATTCCCAGTGCTTTGCCATCTTCATGCAATAAGCATTTAATAAATGCTTGTGGACTTGACTTATAGGTCTTTCAAGCTAGAAAAATCTTTGAGTTTGGGCTCTTTGATGTATCTGTCATCTGAAGACCAATTTTGTGAAGTTTTGAGAGGGTCATTATGAAAAGAAAATGATACTTTTTGGCCACAGAATAATAATAAACACTTAAATTGCATTTACTAGGTAGCAAGTATGTTAAGTCTTTTATAAATATTACCTCATTTGATCCTCATAATCCACCCTGGGATGGAAGCACTACTTTTAGCTTGATTTATACAAATGAGGAAACTGAGACAGAGATTACATGACTTGCCAGGGGTGTTGCAACTAATAAGTATTTGAGACCAGATTAGAATACCAGTTTTCTTGATTTGAGTCCCAGTACTCCATCTACTTAGTCAAATTAGATGCTCAGGAAGACTAATTGTTCTCTAAGGAGTGGAGAAAATAAGGTTTGTATAACTGGAGGGTTGTAAGAAGTTTGTATAATTAATATTCACATTAATGAAAATGTGGATTTTTAGGTAATGAGGTAGCAAATGACACCTATGGATAATGACAAACTATGAGAAGCAGGCCAAATCTAGCTTTGCAGATTGTCTTTGTACAGCTGTGAACTAAGAATAATTTTTGTATTTTAAAATATAAAACAAAACAAAAATATTCAGAAAGCAGGTCATACAAAAACAGGAATGGTAGAGATTTGGCCTTTGGGCTTTAGTCTGGTATAATGGATAAAGTTCTGGGCTTCAAGGGGGAGAGCTGTGACTTCAACTCTTGCCTTAGATACTTATTAGCTGTATGGGGCAAGTCACTTAATTCTTTTGGTCTCAATTTTCTCATCTATAAAATGGAGTTGGGCTTGATGGCTCTAAGGTCTCTTCCAATTCTAAGTCTATGATCCGAAGTACTGAAACAACTCTTTTTCTAGCCAGATTTGTGATTCTATTGGTGTTCAGAACAGCAGACTATATCTCTACAATTTATAATTTTAGTGGAGTGTCTGGAACACCGAGAGATTACATAGCTTGCCCCATATCACCAAACCTGAATGTTTCAGAGGTGGAACTTGAATACAGGTCTTCCTCATCTCCCTCCCTACCCCTATACCCTCACTTTCCATGGCAACTTGCTTTTTAAAAGAGATATTTCCTTGCAGAATAACAGAATTCACAAAGAAGAGTTTCATCATGAACTCATTGGGTAGCCTTGGACCAACTATTTCTCCTCTTTGGGACTCAGTTTCTCTACCCATGAGGTGAGGAGGTTGAACTAGATGAAGTCCAATATTGCTTCCAATTCAGATGTAACATGTTAGGTGCGGGGCAGGGATGCACGTATTATTTGGCTCCAAACCTCTAGCTCTGAGTCCACAAGGGCTGGATTCAGTCTTAGGGGGCTTCTCACAAATCACTACTAAGCTATGCCCCTGCCCAGGGTTTCCCTTGGGAACCTCAGAATGTGAGTTATGGCTAAGTCTTTATAAAAAAGTCAAAGAGCCTGTCGCTTCTCAGCAAATTCTTGAGCCAATAATATATCAAATACAAGGCAGCCTTTAACTCACCCCACCAAAAATGCAAAACCACAAAGGACTCACACCTGAGTCCATATATAGCCAAGAGAATTCTCCTTCCCTTTGGAGAGCCTCAGCTCTTACAAACACTTATTCAGTGTCCTAGACTTATAGTGCTACCCTGTGTTTGAAGCTACCCTAAGGAGGGAAATGTACTTGGGGTTACTGGAGTCAAATACCATACAATAGTGGAGTAGAATCCAGATCCTCTTCTGCATATTTTGAATTGGTCCTTCCTTTATCATGTAGGTCGGTAGAAAAATGGTGGCTTTTTTCTTCTACGAGCTTTGTTCAGAAAATTAAATTGAATGACTCTCCTATCCAGAACACTGGGTTCAGGAGTTGCTCTGCTTGATAGTTGCCTCTCTAGGAATTCCTTTGCAGCTTTGCCATTGCTTCTCCTTGGCTGCCATCTTAGGGACTAATAGGTTTGACCACTGACTCTTCAGGGCTCCCATCCTTAGAGATGCAAGACTATGCACATATTGCCCTTTTAGAAGTAGCTAGGTATTGCAGTGGCTAGAGCACTGCATCAGGAATATGTGGCTTTAAATTTAACCTTGGACAGTTATTAGCTGGACAAGTCATTTAATCCCAATCTGCAAGTATAAAATGAGGATAATAATAACCTTTACTTAATAACCTGGCACATAGAGGTACTTAAATGCTTGTTTTTTTCTTTCCTTCTCTAAGAGCTGATACTTGTTCTCTCTCTCTCAGTTCTGGTTTCAGGTCTTTCTGGCAGATCTGTTAGTTGCCAGTTTCTTAGTCAAAGCTAGGATACCAAAAATGATCTGCAATGATGGTTAAAGGGGAATGTTTACATTATATAAGGATATAGCTTCTAGACCACATCCCTTTAATCTCGATAATCTTGATCATGAGGTCTTCTCAGACAACAGCATGGCAGTGGATGGGCCATTGGATTCAAGTTCAAACCCTGACTTAGACATCTCACTTAACTGCCTCGTTTCCTCACTAGCAAGTTGGAGAGGGAGGGTTGAATCCAAGGGCTTCTAAGATCCCTTATAGTGCTAAATCTATGGTTTTATGATATAATTATACCTTTTGCAGAAGAGTAGAAATCACTTCTAAGTATCAGGACTTGTTTTCTGAGGAGGGCTTATAGGATGGGAAGATGTTAAAAGGCAGAGGGAGGGGGCTGGCATGGACACGAACTCAATAGATTAATCCCTTTAGAATCTTTAAACAATTAGTGCAAATCTTATTTAGGGAAATCATTTATAGGCATACAAAGGAAATGTCTACAGGGTTGTTGTTAACTGTACTGTGATCCTACAGTAACATGTTCAATTAAATTCCCTCAACACATACAGACTTATTAAGGAAGCAAAGGCCTGCCTAGTCATTTGACATCAGATAATTATTATTATTTTGTTTGCCCTCTAACCATAACAAGAGCTGTGTCATTTAAAGAGTTGGAGGGGAGAGGGGGAAAAAAGAAGAGGGGGAACATACCAAATGCCTCTCCTAATGAGACTCTACACCATAATTTGGTGAAATAAATGGAAATGGGAAGATTTGTCCCATCCTTTTCCCCAGTGTGAGAACAACAGAGAAGGTAGAACATGGAGTTGGGTTGAATCATGTGGGTATTTCAGTCAAGCTTTGAAAATTATCCCCCTTTGTTCCCTCTCCCAACTCCGTCAATTCACAGTCTATCGGAGGCTTTTACATTTAATTGTGACAAATTACTTCATTTGTCACAAAATAAACCCTCACAGAGAACACGATTTAGGGGCATTCATTTGTTTATTTCTTCCTTCCCTTCTTTGCAGAGGTGGGGCATTATGGGTTGGGAACACTGCATATATCATTGAACTCAATGGATGTGTTGGCTAGCTTTGCTGGACTGCCTTTCATCTCTCTTTTAAATTCTTTCTTAAAAGGGACAGTTTTTTAGGTGTGAATGATATATTTCAGGGAAGAAAGGGGATTTTTTAAAGGAATATGTAAATAATTTGTAAAAAAAAAAAAATAAACCATAGAAAAATAGGCAGGTTTATCCAAAATCATTTAAAAATGTCCTTTCTCATGTCCAGCTCTGCCCTTCCCAGATATGTTACATCCTCACCTATCCTACCTTACCTCACCTATCCCCAGTTCTGCACAACTATCTTTAGCAGAGTAAACAGAACCCTGGCAGAGGATACCATGATGCTTTAAAAAAATAAAAAATGAAAATTTTGAACTCAGACATCTTGAGAATAGCAGGTATTATAAAAGTGAGAGTTGTTTGGTAGTTATCTATCATTCAGGGTCCTCCTCAACTTGATTCTTTAGATTCAAATTTCCAGCATTATTGTATATGAGTTCCCTTCACATATTCCATAATCCAAAATTGGACTACCCTCCATTCTTGTTTCTCAGCCAGCACTCTCTGCCCTTGACTACTCCCTTTCTCATTTTCATTTAACAAATTTAAATTTAACAATTTAACAAATAAAATTAAACATTCATTAAACAAATAAAATCCCTCTTTTTCCACCCATCTTCAAACTCTTTTTCCTCCATGAAGTTTCTTCCCTATTTCCCCAGGTAAAAGTGATTTCTTCCATCTTCATTTTTTCCAGTACTTGTCTAGATTTCTCTTTGCATTAACTCACTCTCTACTGTATAATTATTGGTACAGTTATCCTGTCAGATGAAAAAATCCTCAAATAGTAGTACCTGTGTTTTTATCCTTATATCTCTTGTGCCTACCACAGGGCCTTATATGTAGCAGAAATTTAATAACTATATCATGGAATTTAGTTGGAAACTTAAAAGTTTAGAGTTCTCTTGAAGTGTTGGCTGCAGAAATAACCTCCTTCTCCAAATTCTGGATCTTGGAATCTAGTCTATCTAAACCTTGACAGTTATGTTTACTTACATAAAAATTTAGTTCCATTTCATTCATTTAGCCCTATTTTTTCTCTTAGGCTAGTGGTCTCCAAACTACCCAAATTTTTGATCAAATACTTTGTGTTAGGAACAACATTCCCAAGGGCCCTAGCTTTTCCTTAGGTCCTACCTAATCCTCCTATCAGACTCATTATTTCCCTTAGGAGATATTGGGATTTTCCTTGAGAGAGGATGGCTCAGGGGATTAAATGAGTTTGTTGGGTAGGGGTGAAGGGGTAGGGGCAGGGTTTTCTCTTCAGCTAAACACAAAAGGGTTGTGAAACTAAAGCAGGACTATTAAATATAGGCAAGGTGTGTTCAGCTAAATCAAGATGATAGCCTCACTGAATATCCTTATTGACTGTCCTGTTGTGGCTAAGACAACTTCCTTTTGTTAACTATTAGGGGACCAGAACTCAGACTCAGCCTAAAACATATCCCTTCAGTAAACATTTTTTTTGGAGAATATACCCATAGTATATATGTGTATAAGGGTGAGGAATCACTCAGACTTCTCATTGAATCAATCAATCATCTTATGAACTAGGTGTAAACCAGGGATAGACATCTCTGTTAAAATAATCAACTGAAGACATAAATTAAATTCCACCAATCAGTTAAAGGAGGAGTGGAATGCTTCTTAACTTGATTTGGAATGTTTGTGTGAGCCACCGGATGAAAGCAAATGATCCCTCTTTGGAAATGTTTCATGGTTGTTTGAGAACCTTTGGGGTTGCACAAAACTAGCAAACCTTGTTCACACCTAGTTTATACCTCTGATTGATTGGTTGACTTTAAAGCATGTCCAGGTCATCCTTGCTCTTAAACATGCATATATAAATATTTATAAATTATGTACATGTATTACTAGTAATTGCTGTTCAGTCATTTCAATTGTGTCAACCCTTCACATATATAATTATATCACATACACGTACTACTAATAATTATTGTTATTTATTCATTTAAATTATGTTGACTCTTCATGACACTTCTAGGTTTTCTTGGCAAAGACATTGGAGTGATTTGGCATTTTTTTCCCCCAGTACATTTTACAGATGAAGAAACTGAAGCAAAAAGGGCTAAGGGACTTGCCCGGGGTCTCATAGGTAAGGGTCTGAGGTCACATCTGAACTCATGTCCTGACTCTAAGTCTAGTGCTCTATCCGCTATACTACTATTCAGCTGCTTCTACTGATAATTATATATTAAAACACAAAATATAAGATAAAAAGGATGGGGAAAAGATGAATTAACATTAGATCTTGGAGCCAATAGAAAGCCTTTAGAAAATCACTTCTCTTACTAAGTAGGGAAGTGACATATTAGATACATGCTTCAGGAAAATTAACTTGTAGTTGGAAGAGATTGAATACAGGGAAACTGATGAGGAGCCTGAAAACCTGGGAAACTAGAAGGATAATGATACCCCTGAGGGAAGAGGGAAGAGGGAAACAGAGGAGTCTGTTTAAGGGGAAAGGTAATGCAATTAGAATCCATCTGAGCTTGCCTATTGTGCTTCTCTTTCTCAATGACCACCTCCAGAGCTCAGAGCCCACTGTTATGGAGAATGGGGGGCAGGAGATGAGCACATTGGGTGGGAAAGGGCCAAGAAATTTTGCCTGTGCAGCTCCTGGGGATTCATGGGAATGATTAGTTTATAATCTCCTTAAGGGGTTCTCAGGTCATAGTGGGAGGTCATTAGAAATGAGAGAATGTTGAGAGGAATGGGATGGCTATTTTGCCACAAACCCCAGATTGGCCATGGGAAGAGTTTGAGATTTAGCCCATCATTCTACCCTGTAATTGTTCACACAACACTGGAGGATCAACCCACAGGCTTGGGGTTATTCTATGGCTCCCACTTTGGAGATCACTTCTCTAGGCTATAAGAAGTCATACTCTGTTAATTGTCTGATTCAGCATGGTGTCAGTCATATTGTAGATCCTTTACTAATTTGCATTATAAGTCTCCCAGGGGCTAGGGATCCCTCAAACCTGACACTGATGATGTGGTCTTCGGATTTTTGCTGATTCAATTCAGTTCTACACAACAAGCAGTTTTTATGGTGTATCTACTATGTCAGGCACTGTGTTAGGTTGTAGAAATATAAAAATATATATTATGTATATAAATATAAATAAAAAATAAATAAAACTATGCTTTCCTTAAGGAATTTACATTCTTTGGGAGAAGACAATATGTACACAAATAATTGCAAAGTATGAATATCTACAAAGTAAATAAAAATAATAGTGGGGGAAGCTAACTAAATGGGAGATCAAGAAAAATCGTGCAAAATGTGGCACCTGAGTTAAGACTTCAATATTAGGAAGTTGTGTCTTTTCTAAAAGGAGCCAGAGTAGGTAAGGAAAAAGTACATTTCAGGAGTAGGAGAAAGGCGAAGAGACTGGAGATGGAATCTGTATATGGGGTACAGTCAGTAAGGAGTCTGGCTGGAATGTAGACCGTGTGAAGGAGAGTCACACACAATATGCCTGGATGGTGGAACCAGATTGCAAAGGATTGTAAACTCCAGGTAGAAAGTTTATACTTTATCCTGGAGGCAAAAGTCCAGCTGTTAGAGATTGGTGGGCAGGGGAGTAATATGGTAAGAGCTATGTTAGAAAAATTGCTTTGGCAGCTGTGTGAAAAAAGGGAGAGAGGTGAAGCTTGAGGCAGGGAGACCAATTAGGAAGCTACTGTAATGGTCCAGACAAGGGATGATGAGGGCCTAAGTTGTGGACGTTGTGGAGGTAGAATCAATACAATTTGGCAATTTAATTGCTGGAAGGGTAAAGGAAAGTGAAGAGACTGAGGATGATTCTGCAAATTTTGAAACTGTTTTAATTAGGACACTTGTTATGTCTGTCTCGCTCCCAAATTCAGAGCTAAGATTCTGATCTCTGCTCCATCCTTGGATTGCAGTGCTCACTTAGGAGACTTGAGTACTGTTTTAAAGCGATTGATTGACTGTACCATAGTTTCTTTTATCCTAGAAGGCAGACTTAGGACCAGTGGGGTAGAATTTACAGAGAGACAAATTCCATCTCAATATAAGGAAAATTCTTTCAATAATGAGAGCTGTCAAGGAATGGAATGAGTTATCTCATAAGACAATGTGTTCTTCATCACTTGGCTAAAGACTGGATGACCAATTGTTGGAGATATTGTAGGGAGGTTTCATGATTTGGGAAAGGGTTAGATAATCACTGCTGAGCCAATCATTCTTGAAATTTTGTGATTCTGCCTGTCCTTTCCCCTTAGAATGATCTCCTGGCTTAGACTCATGTGCCTCTGTAGAGGTCTCTAGGTGAATGGCCCCATCATTTTAAGGACTGAAAGATCTTTGCTAAATGATTGCATATGGGGCCTTGGGGTGGGAGGGCAGACAATGGGAGGATGCAAACAAAGATGAAGGGGGAGATGGGTCTTACGAAGACTAAGCCAGTGAATAATAAGTGCCTTAAACCCAAACTGCTGATGGGTTTAACAATGGCCAGTGTCATCTCAGGACCAGGCTAGCCCAGTGTGGTAGAGGTCATCACCATAACCAGATGGTGCTTTTTTCCTACCTGTGAACAAGCTACAGATCTTTTCAATTACGTTTAGGGTGCTGACCACACATACCGGTGTATGTGCTTAGGAACATTGGTCCACTAGGACCTACAACTATTTCTGTAGCCCTAGCAACAAAATCTCTACATTCAGTCCTACTTAGTAGTAGTAGTCATTCCTAAAGTCTGACATTCTTGCTTTGAGTCTAGCTTTAATTTGGTGAGATATTGGCAGATGGACAAAAAATCTTGGCTTTATGGAGTCCCATTCTTCCATCCCAGCTTCCCTAACTCTGGGGCTTCCGGAGGAGAGAAGCAGAAGGGTGTCATGACTTGAAGAACAGAAGTCTTGGCAATTTGGGCTGAGGGTGGAATTAGAAGGAGGAATTTAGGATTAAAAAGGAGGGAAGAATAATCTAGAATTAGGATAGCAAACTATAATCCCTAGAAGCTTCTTAAAGGGAGTATCAAAATGCTAAGGCGGGGATGGGGTGGGGAAGGAGAGGTAATAATAGCTCATATTTCTATGGCACTTTAAGATTTATAAAGTACTTTCCTGAAATAACCGTGTGACAGGTTGTGCTACGTCATTTCTGTTTTATAGATGAGGAATCTGAAGTCCCCCAAAGGCAAGTGATACGCTCAAGGAGGCCCTCCCCAGTTCTCTAGAACTAGAAAATACAGTAACTAAATGGATTTCCTGACTAGGCCCAAGGTAATCCTCGATTCTCTCCACTAGTAAAACTTGGACCATTTCCTGGGAGCTGGAGGGTATTTAACAATTGCATAATTGAGATTTCTGGAGAAGTTTTGTACACATTCTTAAAAATTATAGCCTCAGGGTTAGTCTCTCCTTGAGTCGGCCTGGATTAGATTGGATTTAGAAGCAAAAAACTGAAGGTTTTAATCCTGGCATCATAAGTGGGAAGACCACCACCTCACTTGGAGTCTGAGAGCAGGTTTAATTAAGTGCTACATCTATGACTTTCAAATGGTCACTTAATGCTCTCTTAGTCTCACTTTCACCATCAGTAGAGAAGACAGCTGGACTCTGAGGTCCCTTCAAACTTTGGCATTCCAGGGCTCTGGACAAATCCTTTGTTTCCTTATCTGTAAAATAAAGACCTGCCCCACAGAGCGGTTTCAAGCAAGTGCTTTGCAAACCTCCAAGTGCTAGGAAATGCAAGCTATTATTATCTGCTCCTCCTCCTCCTCCCCTGCACTGCCTTAGCCTGGTGGAGTCCCCATTTGGAGCTCAAAGCTGGGAGGGATGGGCAGTGCCCACCCCAGGAATGCTATCGATGGGGAGGGCACAAGCAGGCCAGGGGCAGGACTGCAGCTAAAACATGTTTCCTCTTTTCTACTTGAGAAAAAGGAAAGGAACGTTTATGAAGGAAGGGAAAAACAGAGGGGGGGGGAAACAAAACAAAGCAGCTTTGGCTGGATTCTAGAACATCCATTTCTGACTGGCCATTTTACCAGTAAAACAAAGACTGCTTTGAAATGGATGCTGGGCCTGGCTTCCTGCCAGCTTGTAATGGAAGATAAAGGGGCAGAATACAAATGGAAAGTTTAAAAGTGGCAAAGCACCAGCAAGATGCCTCAGGAGAAGGGGAAAAACCGGTGACAGGAAACCAGGTTGCCATGGAGACCAAGAAGGCTATTCCAGACACACAGGAAAACAAACCCCGTTCCTGTTGGACTTAACCCCGCAAAAGCCAAGCTAGTCTGGCCCGCCAGGTGGAAATAGCCCAGGAGGGCCCCCAAACTACGTCTGAGAACTAACTCCCGCTTGGCAGTCTGACAAGTCCCCCTCAGCATCCCCCCTCCCGGATCTGCAGTCCTGCACTTTGTATCCCCATCACCTGGAAGGACCACTGGGACCTGCTGAAGGCCTGGGGGAGGGGGCGCGGGAATTCACATGCCATAAAACTGAATCCTTGGCTGGGCTGCCTGGGCTTGGCTGGCCGGCTGCAGGGAGAGGGAGAAGGGGAGGAGGTGGAAGGGAATTTCTCAGGGCAGAGCTAACAAACCATTTGGGGCAGAGGCTTTAGCCCAGAGAAATTCCTTTTTTTCTATTCTAAAAGCTGATTTTTCTCAGTCTCCCAGAGATTGAAGAGAGACTTAGAGTTTTCTGGAAACCTTTCAGCTCAGCTGCACCCTCGTTCCAAGACTCAGAAGATCTCACACCTGGGCTTGCTTTCTTCTTCCATCCCTTGCCTTTCTCTCCCTCTCCTTTCTTTCTCCCCAACTTCAGTAGCCCCAACGTAAGACCTCTTTGGACTCCATCCTTCTCTTCCTCAGGTTCTGTGGCTTTAGAACTGGGCTCTCCATCTTCCTCATTTCCCCTATCCAACCAAGTTCTGTCGTCCAGAATAAAATAAACTCCTTGAGAACTGGGAGGGACTGTTTCGTTTAGGAGGATTTTTTTTTTTTAATGTTTGTATTCCCAAGGCTCAGTTTATTCCTTTGTGCTAGCTAAGGATTTTATTTATGTGTTTAAATAAATTAGATTTGTTGATTTGAATCTCCCTAAATAAGAACCTAGGTGATTCAAATCAAGGACCAGCAAGATATTCTTCAGATATCATGATAACTTTTATTATTGTGGAAGATCAAGAATTTAAAAAAAAGAAAGAAAGAAAGAAAGAAAGAAAGAAAGAAAGAAACTATGGGGTATTTTAATTTGTTTACTCTTGGAAAACTGCCCAAATTTTCCTCAACCCTTTTTCCTTTCTCTTCCCCTCCTCTCTCCTCTGTCTGAATCTTTAAGAACATTAAGTGCCCGTAGTGGACTTCTACAGGATTGTTTTTCTCAGCCAATCTGAAGTTCCCTCAGGCCTGAGTTTTATGCTATCCTTTTTTTTTTCTTCAAGGTTTCCAACCTGAGGTTTGGCAGGGACACAAAGCAATTCTGCATGAAAGTGATTCAGTTAGCAATGCTCAGGCATTTGTAGATCCTTATAGAGACCTTCCATCTAGTCTACTTCTGCTCCTTTATCATTAAGCTAAAGAAATGGAGTCTTTGAAAGTTTACTTAGGGATTTAGTGGTAGAACTGAATTGTGGGAAAAGTAAATTTGAGGGTGCTATATAAATATGTAATAATCTAATAATAATATATAATATGTAACAAGTACATATTATATAATAATAATTACAAAACAATATAAAATATGTAATATATAATAAGCACACATGTAAAATATAATAAACACACATATAAATATGTAAAGGAACTTGGGTGATACCATAGTATACGGAATGCTGAGTCTGGAGTCAGTCACTAGAAAGTAATGAGGACTTGAACTGGAGTCCTCTGATAACAGTTGAACAAGAACCCAAGTCTTCTAATTTGAGCTCAGAGCTTTTTTTTTTTTTTTTTTTTTTATATCTAGTAGATAGCTAGGGTGGGTACATTGGATAATTAATGTGAGACTTGGTGTTGAAATGACTTATGTTTGAATGCCATCTCACATCCCTATTGGTGGGAATCAGGAAAATCATTTGTCCTGTCTCAGCTTCAATATCCAAATTGTAATAACAATAGTCCCATGTTTATGTGAGTAAGAATCAGGTGAGATGAGAGATGTAAAGTGCTTTGAAGACTTTAAAGTTCTATACAAATGCTAGCTCACTGTCTCAGATGTTTATTAAATACCTTCTCCATGCCATGTAAATGTTTTATGTTGTGCCTTTCTCTGGGCAACATAAATATTCTAGAGGCTATGGGATTCTTGACATCTTCTGATCCTTGATTTACCACTTTGTTACTCTTGCTGTGGAAGTAGAAAGGGTACACAAGGCTGAGGATCATTTTATATTTGCATTCATTACCTAATGGCCAACCTTCTGGTTTGGCTAGACTCTGGGTCAGTAGACAAGGTCTTGCTGGAGCTCGATAAAACCCTTATATACTTGGTAGCACCTGAAAGAACTTACAATTTGCTGCCATTGCCAGTGAAGAGTAAAAGTCATCTCCATGCTGCAGTGAGTTGACCAAGGATTGAAGTTTGGAACACCAATATCTTAAAAGATTCTAAATTTCAAGGGATCCAAAGGGCAATTGAAAAAATACTTTTTTTTTGATGAGTTTCTAAGCTGCTGCATATCATTAAGTGATATGTGAGTCATTATGAAAGAACTTATATTGTTAGAAAAGGAGGTGGGCCAATCATGAAGTAAAAAAATATCATGAATGCCGAATCCAAGTATTACACTGACAGCCACAAATTATTAAAGAACAAATGAAGACCTCCACGGTGGGCTTCTTAGAATTTCTGCTATAAGGCTCAGATCATGAAACTTTCTTTATTCATCCAGCTAGTTGCACCCTCTCTTTCAAATGATTTTATACATTATCTGGTACATATAAATGTATATATGTTGTCCATCCTCTGCTTAGACTATAAACTCTTTAAGGGATTGTTTCACTTTTATCTTTTTATTCCAAGTAACAACCAGTGTCTGGCACATAGTAGGCCCTTAATAAATGATTATTGATTGACCAATTAAATGACAATTACTATCTATATTGGTAGAAATTTTTTTCCTCATTGGGAACTCTTTATATTAAATCACAAGTCTGGCCCCTCAAAAGAGTAATGTTAATCCAATACATATTTAATTCTATGCATAATCATTATTGTACTGCATAATAATTAGATATAAGTGGGAAGTCATTCTTCTAAATGAAAACAATCTGCGGTATTTTTTACATAGTCAAACCAAGTATTTCTAATGTAAGCTGGGGAAATGGGGTGCTCTAGATCCCAGCTTTCTAAATTGTGGTTTATGACCCCATGTAGGGTCTCATAACTGAAGGTTGGATTATGGAATTATATTATCATTATATGTTTATTTTATATACCTATATATTCTGGATTGTGTAAAAATTTTTGAGCAAAAAGAGGTTGCTAGTGGAAAAAGTTTAAGAAGCCCTGCTCCAGATTGTAGGAGGGATTCTATTGCCCCCATCTCTTGCCTTCATCAGGAGGCTGTGGCTTCTCTACTACTTTGCTCTTCTCCACCAATTCTGATTTTAGGGGAGGGCATCACTTCTTAAGTCAAGAACTCTTATCCTGATATCTGTGAATTTAAAAAAAAAATTACAATTTCATTTCAACATAATTTTTTCCTTTGTGTTTTGTTTTATGGATTTAAAAACTGAAGTGTAAGAAGGGGCCCAAAGATTTCGCCAGATTGTCAAAAGGGTTCTGTGTAGTCACAGAAGAGGTTAACCTCTCCTGTTTTAAGCTAATCTAGACCCAGAACATCAATGGCTATCAGAACCCTATGGTCTAAGTGGGCCATAAGAGTTTCTTGCTTAGTCCTCTGCTAAGGACTATCTGGCTTCCTGAGGGAAGCTGGTTCTAGGATTATTAGGAAGCTTAAGTGACAGATGATGCCTCCCTTTTGTAAGACTGACTACGAGAAGGAAAAAAAAACTATTTTAAATATCTTCTAGAAGTTATTCAGGCTGGCAGCTTGAAGGGGAGAGAAGGCAGGGATGGACAAGCCCAGGCAGCAGGATAGGAAAAGGATGACATTTTCACCGCACTGTAATAATGTTGTTAAATCAGATTGCTTTCTGAACACCCAGGGCTAAAGAAAAAAGAAGTGTGATAGGGGGTCGGGATGAGAGAGAGGATTGATCATGTAACCCAGTGAGGGGCAAAGTAGGCCTGGGTGAGATGCTCTGTGGGAATTTGGATAGACAGAAGCCAGCTAGAAGACACTGAGTGCCTAAGAACCTTGAGATTGGGGTTGGGAGAGAGAGGGAGGACACTACTAGGGCAGAGAGGGGATTAGAACTGGAAGATGGTAATATGTGATCTCTAAAATATCTGCTTGGGTCCTCCTAGAGACCAAGGCAGTTATCACTTGGCTTTTGTCACATCCCTGTCCCATCTCGACTTTTTTATATACCTATAAATTCTGGATCACGTAAAAATTTTTGGGCAAAAAGAGGTTACTCATGGAAAAAGTTTAAGAAGCCCTGCTCCAGACTGCAGGAGGTATTCTGCTGCCCCCATCTCTTTCCTTCATCAGGAATCTGTAATAATCTGTAATAAAAATAGAAAGGATAGGAGTAGAGAGACAACCAGAGGGAGCTTGGGATTCTGTGTTCAGGAATAGTTTGTGTAGTTTGGCATGGAATTTAATGGGAATTACGTTGGTAAGTAATATCCCCTTTGAGAGGCAATGTGCTATAGTGGATAAAGGGATAGTACTATAATCAAGAAGCCCCTAATTTCAGGTCCTACTCTCTACACATACTTCTATTTTTTTCCTTGGGTATGTTTTATTTATTATAGCTTTTTATTTACAAGATATATGCATGGGTAATTTTTCAGCATTGATCCTTGCAAAACCTTTTGTTCCAACTTCCCCCCCCCAGATGGCAGGTTGACCAATACATATTAAATATGTTAAAGTATAAGTTAAATACAATATATGTATACATGTCCATACAGTTATTTTGCTGTACAAAAAGAATGAGACTTTGAAATAGCTGACATATACTTTTAAAAGATGGCAAATCACTTCATGTTTCAGTGCCCAGTCCATTCTTTAAGATAAGTGAGTTACAGAAGAATTGTTGAACTGCATCAGTGAAAGAGGTTTCCACACTGGGAATTCTCTACAGAGATCTGAACAATAATCATCCCCAAACCCAAAACACACATTAGATGCACGTGCATACAGCCAAAACCCAGCCATCTTCCTCAAAGGATAGCTTCCCTGGAGCTCATGTTCTCTATAGCCTGGGAAATGATTCCAGGAAGGAAATAAAATAATATATACTTGATTAAGAGCCATGTAGGCTATAGAGGGCAGATCCCAAATGAGAAAAGACAGAAAAAAGCCAAAGTATCACACAGCGCATTTAACAAGATATGGGGGGAAACAGCAGGGAAACTGCATAGACCAAGGCTGGACAGATCCAAGTGGTATTAAAAAGCTGTAAGATTACTATTTGAATTTCAGGTCAATAAGCTGGTCTGGAAAATGATATGAGAAGATCTATCATAAAGAGTAGGATGAGAAAACTTGGAGAACCTAGAACTGGGACTATGGAACCTGCAAGGTTTTCTTGTTAGCAGTCTTCCAGGTTTCTTTGGCTTTTAATTCTGATACTGCTGTAGACCTCCATTTCTGCAGAGCCATCATACTGAGATGTCACCACCTAGCAGAAAACCCTTAGGTACTGAAGAAAAAGTGGCTTATTATCAGCTCCTACCTATCTTCCAGGAGATTGGTGATTAGCTTTTAAAAATCAGCTTCAACAGTGTCACATACTAGTCATGTATTCCTAAGGAGAACCTGTGGGGGCTTGAAGGCAGAAAGCTTGGGCAGAATCATGTGACAGGGAATTTTCCATCTACAGAGTTTGAGAGTTCTGACTCTTTCTGACTTGTGTGTGAGCTTATGTGCCTCTCTTGCAATCTGCCCTTCCAAGACTGGCCCAGGTCAAAGACAACTTTATAAGAGCAAGCTTCTTAGGGAAGGGGGGTCTTAACTTAGGGTCTGAAAACATATTTATTTAGTTTTTGATAATTATATTTCAATATAATTAGTTTTCTTTGTGATCCCATGTATTTTATTTAAATATTTAAAATAAATATATTTAAAGTATTATTCTAAGAAGAGATCCATAATGTCTATTATACCCAAGATTCAGAGAGTCGGTCCTTAGAAATATGGCCAAATGAATGTGACCCCACATTTACTTGAAATGATGCAACTATTTTTATTTTTTATTTTTGCTTTTTAGCTTAAGTATTCAGGTACTTATAATATCCTACCATTGGATTGTGGATGGATGCCATGTGCAATGGATACCATTGGGCTGTAAGTTCCTTGAGGGCAGGAATGAGTCTTAAGCACTTCTCTCCTGCTTCTGCTCCTTACTCTGAAAATGTCCATGTGTATCTTAGAAGCTTTCTCATCCTAGAGATGCCCCCCAACCATGTCACTGTCTCTTTCAGATTAGTGAATTCCTACTCAGGCCCATTATTTTAGGGCCTGGTTATCCATGTTCACTAATTCCCTGGACTTTTTTATATTCCTTTCTTTTTATGTTGTCTTCCTTCAATAGAATGTAAGCTTCTCAAGGGAGCACTCAGAGCAAGAGTCTTGAGTTGAATTTTTAAAATCTTTCTAGGTAGATCAAAAACTACTTGTTTCTTGGACCTTGTCTGATGTATTCCTAGAGAAGTACTTGAAACTGCTCATACCTGTATTACTCTCTCTTTTTTTTTTTTTTTTTTAATTTTCAAAATACATGCACGGATAATTTTTCAGCATTGAGCCTTGCATAGCCTTGTGTTCCAAATTTTCCCTTCCTTCTCTCCACTCCCTCCCTTAGATGGCAAGAAATCCAATATATGTTATACATGTTAAAATATATGTTAAATCCAATACTATATCACTCTTTAAGAACTGTCAGTTATAGGTAAGTTGCCAATCTGTGTGGGTGGATGGCATTCATGTGTAGAGTTCCCCACAGTGATGAAATCACAAGTCTTGACTGGACAGAAAAAAAAAAAAATTCTGTATAAAGCAGGGCGTTTTGGTGACTTGCCAGTTCTTTGACTCAATAATAAGATTTCTCTTTGCATTTTTCTTCCTTGGGAATGTATACTTTGAGCAGATATGCATATAGCTGTGGGGCTTTTGAAAGGGAAAAAGAGCATGAGGGACTTTCCACCTGTCCAGTATCTATCTGGTAAGAACTATGCTCTTAGTTATTTACATGCATTTATGACTTCCCTTTAATCCCACCCCAGTCTCCCAAGTTTAGCACAGTGTTTGGCACAAAGTGAATGCTTAAAAAATGTTTTGTGTACTGATGGACTAGTATGACTTAGCTGAGAACTGCTTCCTACCGGATTTTTGAGATTGCTCTTCTCTTAATGATGAGAAGTGGATACTGCTTATATAGCACTGGGAGATTTCGTTGCTCCTAATGATGTCTGGTTTGCAGATTAGATATAGGCCCAGACTTTTCTATTTCCTTTTTTAAAATAAAATAGTCTCTCTCAGTCTCTCTCTCTCTCTCTCTCTCTCTCTCTCTCTCTCTCTCTCTCTCTCTCTCTCTCTCTCTCTCTGTCTCTGTCTCTCTCTTTCTCTCTCTTTCTCTCTCTCTCTCTCTCTCTCTCTCTCTCTCTCTCTCTCTCTCTCTCTCTGTCTCTCTCTCTGTCTCTCTTTGTCTCTCTATCTGTCTCTCCCTCTGTCTCTCTCTTTCTGTCTCTCTCTCTGTCTGTCTGTCTGTCTCTCTCTGTCTGTCTCTCTGTCTGTCTGTCTCTGTCTGTCTCTCTCTCTCTGTCTGTCTCTCTCTCTCTCTGTCTCTGTCTCTCTCTTCTCTCTCTCTCTCTCTGTCTGTCTCTCTCTTTGTCCCTGTCTCTCTCTCTCTTTATCTTAACTTCTTAAATGGCAAACTAATTGAGTGCATTTCCATATACATAGCAGAGCAAACAAAAAAAGAGAATAGTATATGTAACTGTTTTTCTCTTGCTTTTCTAAGTACCTAATAAACTCAACCAGTAGCTTTCAAAGATATCCTGCTTTACTGTGTTCCTTTTAAATCTTATTGGGTTTTTTTCTGCATTAAAAAATTGCTTCCATGATCCTCTTTTTCATTTTCATTTTCCCAACAGAAGAGATCTGGGAAGATGAGAGATGATAGAGAGACAGAGAGCCAAAATAAATAAATAAAATTGAACTCTACTTCTTCCATCCAAGAACAGAGTTCCTGAGGGATAATTCAAGCTATGGCTTCCTAATCCTGAAGACTCACAATTCTGTAAGGAAACAAAGTGCTATCTTAATGTTTCTAGATTTTCTTTACTGATCTCAAACCCCAAGGACCAGCCGCAGCTGGATAAGGCAAGAGGACTTTTATATACTTGTGGAAGAAGGGAGGGAAGAATGAAATGGCTTTCTTCAGTCAATGAAGTTGAGAGTTATGCCCCTTTTAATACACAGATTTACCAATGCAATTGTACTTCTTTTAAAAGTCAGATTTCACTGATGTGAAGTCTCTCAGTATCAGTGCGTCTAGTCATCCTTCCATGATTTTAGTGGGTGATCTTCGTGACCTACTGAGGCCAAAAAAATTAAATCATCTATGGGTGGCCAACCTTTTCCCTATGAGCCTCTTAGAACTTAGTTAGGCTGGTCATTAAATAACCAGGCTGTGTGGGAAATATCCAGTTTGGTAGGACCTTCAGAACTTGTCCTCTTATGGCCTTCAAAAACTCCAAGCCCCCTTCCCATCATAATGAGGCACCTGAGAAGGATTATGAAGAACAAATCTAGCACTTGAACTTCACTTGATATTCTTTTGGCTAAAGTTTTTAGTTCAAGAGTCAGAACATTTAATAAACAACTTGGATACTATGTCTGTCCTTGGGGTTACAGAATGTCCTTGTGAAAGATTTAAAGATTTTTTTTCCTCCTCATAGGTTTGTACCTTTAGTCTTTTCTTTCAGACTTTCTTGCATGTACTTGATAACGCAAATCTTGATTTTTTGCTTTTTAACTTTCAACAGCTTCTCAGTTCCTACTAAATAAAGAACAAGCAACTTGTCCTGGCCTGAAGAACCCTTGACAATGTGAACTTTGCAACTTCATAGGATACTTACTCCTGACCTGCAGGAGTATCCTCTATCCTTTGTTCTTTGGCAGCACTAGTCACTGTCACATCTTTTATCCATGTCCATATGTTTCAGGCTGTACTTACTGCCTTTCAAGGATGCCCTTCTATATAGCTGTCTTCTTTCTCTAGGCCCATCTCCACCTTATGACAATCCAACAATACATCGACTCAATTCATATAGTACTCACTCACTGAAGGATCACCGACAAAATCTATTATACTCAAATTTCTTTCTTACTGATCTCATACTATTTTATGTTCCTCGTATGCATATATCATATCCTTTCTTCAGTACTGCAAAAAAAAAATATCTGTGATTTCATCAATCAGCAGTCAACTAGTATTTTCATTTGTTTATTTAATTGTTTGTTTTCTGAGGCAATTGGGGTTAAGTGACTTGCCCAGGGTCACATATTTAGGAGGTGTTATGTCTCTGAGGTTAAATTTGAACTCAGATCCTCCTGACTTCAGGGCTGGTGCTCTATCCACTGAATCACCTAGCTGCCCCTCAATTAGCATTTATAAGTGTTTATTATATGCTGAACACCACATGTATAATGTTTAAAACTTCTGCAAGGACTTTCTGTGCCGCAGAGACAGCCATAATGTTCAAGGTTTTAGGGATGTAAAGAAAAAAATAATTCCTTGACCTTAAGGAGTATTCTACTAATGTGGGGCTTTCTTCAGCAACATAAATTCTTCCATCTAAAATGAGGAAGATTATCTCTCTTATGGTAGCAGTATAATCCTGAGTGGTACAGCCTATCAGTTCATAACCATGTTCTTGGGGATGGGCTTCTCGGTTCTGAATAATAGATGCTTAGCCTCCAACTGGGCTAGTACTTAATACCTTACTAGAATGATTGTTGTTCATCCTTCATTCTTGAAGAGGGCCAAGGACTTAATGAGGGTGATGACTTGTGGTAAATTGGATTTAAGTGAGATAGAACTGTGTAGAGTCATCAGTCTAATTCTTTTCTCCAGGATCATGGAAGTCTAGTGCCAAGAAAAAAGTCAAGACAATTGGAGATGTACTAGATGATAGAGTAGAAAGAGCTGGACTTGTGGAGTCAGGAAGAACTGAGTTCAAATTCTCCTGATACTAGCTAGCTGTATGGCTACACAGCTCATTTATCCTTTATCTCTGTCTCTGTCTCCAGATATATTTTATGGCATGACAAAAATATAAATTATTAAAACATATTTCATATATGTTTTAGAATCATGGAATATTACATCTGAAAGAAAGTTTAGAATATAGAATATAAAATGCCTTAGCTGAAAGGGATGGTAGAACAGGGAATTCACAGAACTGAAGGAGACCTTCAAATGCAGAATGTCAAAGCTAGGAAATACCTTAAATTTAAATTAGATACTTCTAATTTAGTCTCCTCATTTTACAGGAGAGTAAAGTGAGGCCCAGGGAGGCCATGTCCCTCCTTCAAGGTCACCTGTACATGTTGCAAAAGTATATGCATCTTCTGCTAAGTGAAATGAGCAGAACCAGGAGATCATGGTTCACGGCAACAAGATTAAATGATGATCAATTCTGATGGACACGGCTCTCTTCAACAATGAGATGATTCAGACCAGTTCCAATGAGAACCATCTGCACCCAGAGAGAGGTCTGTGGGAACTGAATGGTTCATAACATAGTGTTTTCAGTCTTTTTGTTGTTGTTAGCTTACATTTTATTTTCTTTCTCATTTTTTTTTGTTTGATTTGATTTTTTTTGTGCAGCAAGATAATTGTATAAATATTTATCCATATATTGAATTCAACATATATTTCTACCATGTTCAACATATATTAGACTACTTGCATCTAGAAGAGGAGGTGGGGAAAATTAGAACACAACGTTTTGCAAGGATTAATCTTAAAGAATTATCCATGCATATGTTTTGAAAAACAAAAAGCTTTAATTAAAAACAGTATTTACATAACTTTGTAAGGTTTGTAAAACATTTTATACTTTCCACTTCATTTGATCTTCATAACAACCGTGGGAAGGATTATTATCTCCATTTTACAGATGAAGAAACTGAGGCAAACAAGTTAAGCTTGTCCTGCATCACATAACCAGAAGGAATCTTTGGTCAGAATTGAACTCAGGGATATCTGACTTCTGATCTAGTGCTCTACTAGCTGCGCCATCAGCCGCCTAGACCCTGCACTGAGGGGCTGCTGGGGCCTCTTGTCTGGAAGCCTGGCTGGCAGTGCAACAAGAGCTGTGACTGCTGTTATCTGGAGAGTTCCCAGCCCTCCCCTGCCTGGGAGTAGCTATGCTGGATGACCGCAGACTCTATCTTTGGCCTGGAGGCCATCCCTGCTCACAGCTCAGTGGTTGGTTTTGGCCGCCATCTATAAGCTGAGGCTTGTTTTTCCAGGTCTGCTCTATCCCTAGAATTCAGCAATGCAGCAGCAGCAGCAGCAGATATCGACTTCAGGCTTCTGACCTTATTTAAGAAGAGAATCCCTGGCAACTTCGAAAGGAAACCATTGAAACACCATCAGGAGCTCCCGACAAACTGCTTCAGCTTATATTCTGTCAGATCCGTCAATTAGCAACCAGGTCACATCACCATGCAGTATCTTGGGATGTTTTTGATGTGGCTTCAACTCAGCACTACCACGGAGCAAGCCATAGGCAATTAGTTCATTTCATTTTTTACATGTATATGCTATCTATGAGGGCACAGACACATATGCCATGTGTATGGGTGACCTGCAATGAGGGATGTGACCTCTCTGGGTCACGTTTTCTTCTCTCATAAAACGAGGAGACTAAATTAGATGCTCTTTAAGGTGCCTCTCAGTTCTGACACTGCAGCTGAAGGTCCCCTCCAGATCTCTGCCTTCTCTTTCAGCTAAGACATTTTATGTTCTATATCTAAAGCTCTCTTTCACAGCTGATATTCCATTATTCTATAATACACATACATGAGAAATATGTTTTAATAACTCACATTTCTATAAGCCTTAAGGTTTTTCTTTCCTGATCCCCCTCCATGTTAGTGCTTTCCTGCTGTTATATATTTTATTTGTATATAGTCATTTGCATGTGGCCTCCCCCATTAAACTATGAATTCCTTGACATCCAAGATTGTGGGTTTTTTTCTTTGTATCCCTAATGGTTCTTAGTATATGGTAGTCATTTAAATAAATTCTTGATAGCTTTCTTTTCCCCTACAGCAATCTTTTGAGGTAGATAGTGCAAAGGTTATTATCCCTGCTTTACAGATAATAATGGTCTTGTTTTAAAATATTTTATTTTTTTTCCAATTATATATAAAAATGATTAACATTTGTTACTTAAAATTTTGAGTTTCAAGTTCTCTCCCTCCTCACTGAAAAGGCAAATAATTTGACATAGGTTATATTATGCAAATAACTTATCATTTTTACATGATGTCTCCAAAATTTAGTGTAGCTTTAAACTATTAAAGGTTTAATCTATGCTAAGATTTTTGGGACGCTTAAAAGTTTTGAAAATACTTTATATACGTTATTTCCATGTTTTCATTTGGTTCAGTTTCACTTAGGAGTGTTGCAGGTGGTATGTGATACTTGTGGCTTATTTTACTAGTGAATTTCCTTTCTTAATATCTCCTACAAGAGATAGTCCGAGAATGGATTAAAATCTATGTTTCTGTTTAAATCCGAGAATGGATTAAAATGTATGTTTCAGTTTAAGGCCTGCCTTCTGTGACCCTTCCCTCGGCCGATCTCCAGGCCCCAGCTCCTGCTCTTAGTCCAGGGCCCTTTCCTCCCTCCTACCAGAAGCTGGGGCTGCTCTCCTAGCTCTCTTCACTCTGACAGGTCAGCTTTCCCCTCACGTTGTCCAAGGCTCAGGCCTTTAAACTGCTTCCCTGCAGTTTTTTTTATCATCACACATCTCCCTTCCTCTACCTCTTTTTTCCTTTATCCTGTCAAGCTATCAGAAGCCACTCTTTTCCAGAGTTAAGGCCTAGCAAACAAGCTGTGCCCTGAGTTTGGTGCAACAACAATCCTTTGCATTCACACCCTGGATGATCTCAGCCACAGACAGAAAAAGCCCAGAATTGTTTCTGGTCATGAATCAAACTTGTCATATTGTTGCCCTTATCCCCTCATTGTCAGACTACAGTTCTCTCTCTCTCACACACACACACTTCTGCCACATATGTCCTTCTTTGTAAATTGTTTCCCTCACTTTGAAATTAAATTTCTGTTTGATTCCTGGCTCTCCTGTCTCTAGTCTGCTCTGTTTGGCTCCAGCCAGGTTAGAAGACACTTCTGTCCACTTAATAAATAGTAGTTCTTCTCCCATTAGAATATTAGCTCCTTTAAAGCAGGACTATCATGTTTGCTGGGATATGTATTTCCATTGCTTAGTACTGTGTCTGAAACATAGTAGATAGTTAATAAGGACTAGATCTCTCTGCCTCTGTCTGTGTGTCTGTCTCTCCTTCTCCTCTTCCTCCTTCTCTCTGTCTCTCTGTTTCTGTATCTGTCTTAATCCCGTCTGTTAAATGGACAGAACAATAGCATTTACTTCATAAAGTTGTGAAGCTCAAATGAAATAATGCACATGAAGTGCTTCACAGACCCTAAAAAGCTTTATAAATGTGAGGAATTATTATACGGCCCATGGAGTTGGGTCTTCTCTCTTCTACTCTGATTCTCATTAGATGAGACCATGAATATATAAACACGGGAATTTAGATACATATGACACAAGAATGTTTCAAAATGAACTTTCAATACTATTTTAAAAATAAAAGGATTTCCCCCCTATTTTATTGCTTTAATGTTGCACATTTATCAAAGTCAAATGAAATCTTAATTAGTCAATTGAAAACATGAAAATGTCCTAGTGGCAAGTGTCCTTCCTTTTCAAGGGCTTTTAAATCTTGATATTTGGAACTCCTCCACTGATCCAAAGATAAAATTCCCTTTTAAGGCCCTGGGGAAAAGTGCTTTTACAGCTTTAGGTGATGGAGAATAAGATGCCCAACTGGATTTTTTCTGCTAAGTAAAATGGTTTGCTTTCAGGCTTTAGGGGCCATCCAGACCAATGGTGTCAAATTCAAAGAGGAACGGGCCCCATTACTCTGTACATGAAGATCCTTGCAGACAGAAAATTGATATGTTTCAAAACAAAATGTTACCTATGTTTTATTGTATTTTTATTTATTTTATTTAATATTTCCCAATTATATATTTTTTTCATTTGGTACAGCCACACTTAGGAATAGTTGCAGGTTGTGTTTGATACCTCTGGTTTAGGTAATCACCCCTGTACCTGTTGAATCAATCCCTTTTTCAGTATCCCTCTCAAGGGATAGGCTGAGATTAAGGGATTAAAATTAAGAGAGGCAATGAAATGTGGAAAGGAGTTTCCCCAGGATGGAAATCAAGAGTCTGAGTCACTTTGTCATGTTGAGAAAGTGACTCAAAGAGCTTTCCTATGAGCATCTGTTTCTTTATCAGTAAAGTAAGACCAGGCAGCAAAGTTGTGCAGTGGATAGAGCATTGGGCCTGGAGTCAGTAAGACCTGGGTTCAAATGTGACCAAAGACACTGACCAGCTGTGTGAGCCTGGGCAAGTCACTCAACCCTGCTTGCCTCAGTTTCCTCTCTACAAAATGACCCCTCTCAGGGCTACACTGATATACTATATTGGTTGTCATTTCATTGATACAGATAGCAACTCATTCATGCGTATGGCCATCTAACCTCTCTAACAGATCTCCTCCAGGTAGCCTTCCCCTATTTCTTTTTTGATATTTTGTGGGTACCAATCTGGTGTTTGTGTTTCTTCCCAGCTTTTTTCTTAAATTAAAGCTTTTTATTTTCAAAATATATGCATGGATAATTTTCAACATTCACCCTTGCAAAACCTTGTGTTCCAAATTTTCCCCTCCCTTCCCCCCACCCCTTCCCTAAATGGCAAGTAACCTAATATTTGTTAAACATGTTGTGGTTCTTACGGTTCAGTTCTTATCACTTAGCTGCCCTGATTCTACTCAGACCTACCATTTTTGTCTCCATTACTCTTAGATGACCTGTGACTTTGATTCTTATGAAATTTTGGTAGTTTGTGATTTATAGACATATAAAACTACTGGGAGAATATAGATTTTTTCCCCCTGAGGCAATTGAAGTTAAGTGATTTGCCCGGGGTCACACAGCTAGGAAGCATTAAGTGTCTGAGGCTGGATTTGAATTCAGGTCCTCCTGACTTCAGGGCTGGCACTCTATCTAATATGTCATTTAGCTGCCCCTATGTACAACCATTTAAAACATATTTTAAAATTTGTTATGTTGTAAAAGAAAAATCAGAACAAAATGAAAAAAAAATATGAGAAAAAAAAAAAAAACATCCAAAAACCGTGAAAATAGTATATTCAGTCTCCATAGTTCCCTCTCTGGATTGAAGTGACATATTTCATCCCAAGTCTATTGGAATTTTTACCTGCTTTCTTAAAACTGATAAACAATAAACATTATGGGATCTTATGCCTTCTATTTCTCAGTCAAATGAGGAACTGTAAAGTAAAGATTTCCTTTTTCTTTTCATATTTTCATCAAAGATTTTACCCAATGTGTCCACAGACAATTTTCAAAGATTTTCTAGAGATAAAAAAATCTGATATTTTGCTGATATTTTCTTAATCACTTTTGGGGGTTAACAGTATCATCTATGATTGCTTCCATAATTTTGGAATCTTCTCTCTAAGGTAGTCTTGAAAATCAGTTCCTAAATGTCTTTAAAGTCATGTTACTCCCTGCAAGGATCACTTTATATGTTTGTGGTCAGGCCCTCTTGCTCTTCCTGACAGTATTTTCTCCATGGTATACCTTTTATTTCACCATATAGGACATTAGATAATGAGATGATAGTGTTCAAATGTGATGGTTCCAAAATTGTCAAAGATTGGATTACTGTAGAAACACAGGCAGTCCTATTTAGTTTCACATCATCTTTTTTTTTTTTTTTTTCCTTTCAGTTTTATTTATAAATGTTTTTAGGGTGATCTGATTTTGTTTCATCTCACACCAGATTTTCTGGAGGTTCATTTTTATTTCCATTACTTTCCCCACCCTGTTTTATGAAGAAGTGATTTTGTGAAGGTAGGTCTCATTATTTTCTTTTGTCCTCCTTAATGTTTTGCAAATGAATATTCTAAATAAGTATTGGTTTTGGCCACTACATTTTTCCATTGGAAATATGATATTTGTCCACTAAAGTAGTTCCTGTGGTCCTTTAGCTTCTTTATTATGGAAATTATTTTACATTTTGGAGTAAGCTACATAAGCCTTTGATATCTTTTAATTATTAATAATCTTGGACTACATATACCAATATATCTTTCTATTTTCCCTTCTGCCTTCTTTTGCATTGAAATAACCATGTATGTTGACTTGTTTTAGTAAAAGGTTCTTAACCTTATCTTGTGTCATGGATCCCTTAAATCAGTTTGGTGAAGACTAAAAACACTTCTGAGAATAACATTTTTAAATGTATAGAACAAATATCTAGGATTACGAAGGAAACCAATTATTTTGAAATAAAGATGCATTTACTGACCTTTTGAGTAAGATAATCTTGTCCGGATTTTCATAGACTTTTCTACTTCTTTATCTTCTGTAATAGATGTTAGTATAAAAGCCTCCATAATGAATGCTTCCAAGTAAGATGACCAAATATCTCATGAAATGATATTTCTTGTTACCCTTTGGTGTATAATGAAATCAACATAACCAATTTCTTTATTGATTTATTTGGGGAGTAACATTTCCTTGAGGAGTAATTTTGAGGATCTTTCCATTGATATACAATTTTATATCTTGTTTCATTTGCAGCAAGAAGGGACAGCTAGATGGCACAGTGGATAAAGCACTGGCCTTGAAGTCAGGAGGACTTTAGTTCAAATCCGACCTGACTTGACACCCTTAATATTTCCTAGCTATATGACGGTAGGCAAGTTACTTAACCCCAGTTGCCTCACCAAACAAACAAGACATTTATATCAAGAATGACAATATGGATAGAATTCATTAAGTCAATAGTATATTACATTTCTGCTTTTATTTCAATTTTAGTCCTTTCCATTTCTAAGTTGTATAGTCCAGAAATGTGTAACCTTGAATAAGTCATTTCTCTCTCTGGATTTCAATTTCCTTTTTTTTTTATTTTTTAAAATTTTATAATTATAATTTTTTTTGACAGTACATATGCATGGGTAAATTTTTTTTTTTTTTTTTTACAGAATTATCCTTTGTACTCACTTCTTTTCCGAATTTCCCCTCCTTCCCTCTACCCCCTCCCCTAGATGACAGGCAATCCCATACATGTTAAATGTGTTACAGTATTTCCTAGATAAAATATATGTGTGTAAAACCGAATTTTGCATGGTAAGAATTGGATTCAGAAGGTAAAAGTAACCTGTATAGAAAGACAATAGTGCAAACAGTTTACACTCATTTCCCAGGGTTCTTTCTCTGGGGATAGCTGTTTCTGTCCATCATTGATCAACTGGAGCTGAATTATGGATCTCAATTTTCTTATGGAAATTGAATAAGCTGAATCTTTAAGGTTCTTTCCTAGCTCTGAAATCCTTATTATATAATTTAAACCCAGGCCTTCTAAGTGCCTTTTCATTACTGTTTGTGACTATATCACACTGCCTGCTTTGATATTTAGACTATGTTTAATGTTTTCAAATATCTTTTTGTGAATGTAATGCTCAAAAAAACCCTTTAAAAATAAATATTGAGAAAAAGTCAAATGCTAGTGTCTCATGGTTATCCTCCAAATCCACCCCCACTGACACTAGTCCAACCCCTATCACCATGCAGACTGGGTCTGTTTTTAAACAAAAGGCTCTTTCATTCACTTTGCAACTTTTTAAAGGAGTGTTAGTTTGACATTGAACAGCATATTAAGTGTTGAATAAGACCAATTCTTCATAATTTATTTAGTTGAAAACAATACAAGTGTAGTATTGTTAGCAACTTATGACGTTTTACTCTTTAGTAAATTAACCAACAAACTAACAAATGAACCAGAAATGGAAAATTTGTGGGTAGTGGACTGATCAGATCAAATTTTCAGGGCCCCCCAACCTCACCCAAGTCGTTGAGGGGGCTACTATTGCTTATATAAGGGTGTTGGGAACTAAAAATAGAAAGAAATCATGTACTTTAAATAGTTTTACTATAAAAATGTAGGCTGGAGCACTTATTGTTTCTGTCTTTAAGAGAAATAGACTAAGCAATCATCCATCCATCCATCTATCCATCCATTCATCTTTATAGTCAATTATTCATTCTTTCTTTCATTAGTTTGTTCATCACTTCATGAATTCATTCATTCAACAATATTCTTTGAATTGAGCCAGGCTCAGCTAAGTACAATGATATGAATATAAGAGACATATAAGACACAGATTTTCCTGCCTTGAGTCTCTTCCTCCTACCCATATATCATAAAACTCATTCTAATACAGAGTTCTGATTATAGCATTCGCTTGTGGAGGAATTTCCAGTTCCTCATGATTGCTTCCAAAAGCAAAGCTTCCCAAGCATTCAAGGCTCTCCACATTTACATTTTACTAGAAGATCATACTACTCCCCTTCATTATTATATTATTGGATTGCTTGCTATTTTTCAAATATGAATGAAACCAGAGACTGATGAACAAATGGACTAATACACCTGACAAGAGGCCATCTGACTTTGTTTAAAGAGCTTGGATGAAGGGGGCATGCACTAGTTCATGAAGCAACCAATTCTACTTTTGGGGTTGTTGAATCATTTTTCAGCCATGTCCAACTCTATGTGACCCCATCTAGGGTTTTCTTGGCAAACATACTGGGGTAGTTTGCCAATTTCTTCTCCTGTAAAATGAGAAAACTAAGGCATACAAAGTGAAGTAAATTGCCCAGAGTCACACAGCTAGTAAGTGTCTTTGACTCCAGGCCCATTGCTCTATCCACTGAAACACCTGGCTGCCCATTCTACTTTTGGATAATTCTAAATGCTAGGATTCTTTCTATTGATCACGTTTAAATCTGTCCTTCTGGAACTTCCAAACCATTGTTACTAGACATCCTTTAGGGCCATGGAGAACAAATCAAGTTCCTCTTTCACAGGTCTGCTTTCAAATACTTGAAGATAGCTCCCCTTTTCTACAAGCTAAAAAAGACCTTTAGTCTCTCCTCATTTGCCATGACCTCAAGGTTGGCCCTTCACCATTTTTATCACACTCCTTGAGATGATTTCTATGTGAGCAATGTATTTTATAGAACCTTGTACCTTGACCTGAACACAACAGTTCAGATGTAATCTTAGTTGGTCTAATATAATATATGTGGAGAATATCACCTCCCTGAATTTGGATACTACACTTAATGCAGCCTAAGATCATGTTAGCTTTTTTGGGTTGCCATACTACACTAATGACTCTTAATGAACCTGCAGTAAGTTAGATTCTTAGATTTTTTTCATTTCTAAGAAACAATAGTCACATCTTTCCTATTTTATATAGTCTCAACAAAAAATTCATTTAAAAAATCTATTATTCCAACTAAACTTAACCTTATTATATTCAACCCAATATTATGCATTGTTAAGATCTATTTGGGTTCTGATTCTGTCATCCAGTGGGTTAGCTATTCCTTTGGCTTTGTGTCATCCAAAAATTTGATAAATAAGCCATCTCTATTTTCATTCTAGTCACTGACGTATCCAACATCACCGAGACTGCCTTCCAAGGTGACATTGAACCACTGATGACTATTCTTTGGGTCCGACTAGTGGAACAGGTACAAATCTACCTAGGTTAATAATATCTAGGCAGATTTCTCTTTATCTTGCCTACAAAAGAAGTATAGGATATTTTATCAATTTTTTTGCTAAAATTTAGGTAAACCACAACATCCCCATGATTGAACAGCCTACTGACCTTGTCCAAAAAGGAAATTAAAATAGCATGGTGATGGTGGTTTTAGAGGCCATTTGGGCACTTCGAGATTACTGCATCCATTTCTACATGTTCCCAAACCATCTTTAATAATACATTCTAGAATTTCCCCAGGAAATGAAAGCAAGCTCACTGGCCTGTAGTTTGTAAATTCTTCTATTCTTCCTGTTTAGAAAATGGGGATAGCAAATGCCCTTGTGCAGTTCCGCAACATTTCTCCTGTTCTCTGCAATCTTTGAGAGATCACTGACATTGGCTGAGCAATAACATCTCCCTGTTCTTTCATTACTTTTTAATATAGCTTATCTGAGCTTGAGACTCGAACTCATTAAGGATAGCTGGGTGCTCTCTATCTTCCTACTCATCTTAGGTTTCGATTCACATCTTTGTTCTTTCTTTTCCAGTCCAAAAGTCAATCTCCTTGGCAGAGAAAACAGAGTGGAGCAGTTCTGCTTCATCTCTGTAGTCCAGTATCTTTGTCCCATTCATAGCGCTTTCTGTCTCTTCTTTGACGTCTCTTTTCCCTTTAGTTCAGGGCACCTCGACCCCCCCAAACTTCAAATTCTCTCCCTTATTTTTAGTTAGTTTCAGATCATTCTAAGATTTAGAACTGTGCCACATTTATGTATTCATCTTCTCTTACCTGTCTTTGTTCCTATCTTCTTTCTACACATATCCTTTTAAAAAACTCTATTCTCTGTGGTAGACACACAGGCAGTTTTCTCTTTTTTGGTGAGATTTGTAAGGCTCTAAGCCAGGAGTTCTAATTTTTGTGTGTCATGGACCCCTTTGGTAGCCTGGTGAATTCTGAACCACTGATGTGGTTCAGAACAGTATTTTTAAATAATTGAAGGAAATGTAAATTAAGGACCCCTCTCTAAACAAACATTTATAGAGTTACTCTGGCTTTATTCTATTATTCAGGAGTTCTTACCCATTATTTTTTTGCTTGTGTCATGGATCCCTTTGGCAGTCTGGTGAAATCTATGGACCCCTTCTCAGAATCATGTTTTCAAGTACATAAAATAAAATACACAGAATTACAAAGAAATCTAGCATTTCAAAATACATTTATTAAAGGATAGCTAACACCATGGATGACAGAATCAGAACACAAAGAGATACTGGCAGGCTATAACATTGTACTGAATCTTATGAGACTAAATTTAAGGAATAATTAAAGTTTTACATGTAGTCGTGTGTGTGTGTGTGTTTTTTTTTTTTTTTTGGGGGGGGGGTAGTTTTCGAGGCAACTGTAGTTAAGTGACTTGCCCAGGATCACACAGCTAGAAAGTGTTAAGTGTCTGAGATCAGATTTGAACTCGAGTCCTCCTGACTTCAGGGCCAGTGCTCTATCTACTGCGCCACCTAGCTGCCCTTACTTTTACATGTAATTTTAAAATTAATTTTGGGCCATGATTACATAATGGAATATTGTACAAAGAATAAGATGGGAAAGATGTGATTAGATTATTTCTCTGAAATTCCAGATCAAGAACCCCTATGTATAGTTCATATCACAGTATATTTATATGCCTGTTTTATAATTTGTATTAAATTGTGAGTGCCATAAAAATAGGGGCCTTACCTTTGTATCTCTCCCCTCCCCAAACTAGTTTTTTCTTTATCTCCCAAGGCTCTGCATATGCTTAATCAAACATTAATGATTAATCAATGCTGGTTGCGTGAATGAATAACTTCTGGGAGGCTATAGTATAATTAGAAGACAAACCACACATGCATGAAACAGCGAAGGTGATATTGTAAGTCAGGGGATAACATGAATGGTCTGGAAAATCCATGTGAAGACTTGAGCGGGTGGGTTCGGCTTCATGGAGGAGGCAGAACTGATGCTGTGTTTTGAATCAAAGGTTGTGTGGGAGTTAGATGGGGAGAGAACTTAATGGCATAGAAGTAAGTGCTTTATGCTTAGGGCACAGTAATGAAACTGGATTTACCTGCCGGGACTCTATCTTCTTACCTGGAGGTATTTTTAAGATAAGGTACCTTAAGTATCTAATATGTAGGTCAGGAGTGGCTAGCACAGAATAGAATAAAGATTTGGAGCTGAAAGGTGACCTTTTAGGCAAAATCCAAGATAATTTTATTTTTTTTATAATTATGAATTTCCATAATTTTCCTTAAACAGAGAAAAAGGATTGTATATGATTCTTTCAATCTCTAATACTAATAACTTGCTTTTAAAAATTCTATATTTTTGAACATCTTTTTTAAAAGTCAATATTAAATTTTAAATGTCTTAATCTTACAGATGAAGAAAATGAAACTGAGAAAAGTTCAGTTACTTGCCCAAGATTACACAGTAACTATTAGAACTGGGATTCAAATGCAGGCTTCTCTGCACCACAGCATGCTCCCTCAAAATACAGATTATGTCTTGCCCTCCTGGTCACTTGATGTCTTGTCTTAATGATTTCTTCTCAGTGTCACATAGGTGTTCATTAACCACCTACCAGACTACTGCAGGAGCAAATCTTTCCACCTCCACTCTCTTTTCCCTTCCTCTAGCAAATGAGGTAATATTTGTAACATGTTAACATGGTGTCTCACACACAGTTAGTGTTTAATAAATGCTTATCGTAAGTACTACTATATGGTCCTTAATAGTTTTGGGTTCATATGCTTTCCTTCACCTTCTCTGTGGTCCTGACCCCACCTGCGTCTCCATTCTGGCTTTCCATGTTTGTCTGCTGTTTTTCTGGTCTGCTCTGGTAAACTCAGCTAGTGTTTGGTTTATGCTTCTGCCCACTCTTTGGAACTGATGTTTTTGGCTCCTTCCCCAGCTCTCTCCTTATTCTGCAAGTTTTCCCATTGAGGTCTTTGGCACATAGGAACTTCTGGAAGGGATTCCCAAATCCGCCCAGCTGCAGCTGCAGCTGCTGGCCATTAACTCCTCACCACTCATCATATTTTAGTTGTCCTTTTACTAGAAAAGATAGTGGCTGAAAAGGTAAGGCAGAAAAAAATATATTGTCCCAAAATGGGCCTTTATTGGGCAGTGGGAAGCTATTAAGGAAAACTAGCTGATTACTAGCTATACTTGTTTTAGAAAGATTAGTCTAGATTATAAACTCCCTTAGGGCAAGAGATAAACTACTTTTCATTATATATTCTCAGTAACCTATCACAGTGTCAGGAGTATGGTAATTTACAACTATATAGCATTCAAAGAGTTACAAAAAAAGCTTTCCTCAAAACCACCCTATAATGTACAAAGTATAAACAATTTTATTCTGGTTTTACAGTTAAAGAAACTGAGAGCCCAGTGGTTATTTGCCCATAATGGCACAAGCTGTCATCATCTGAGGCAGGATTCAAACCTATTGATTCAAGTTCTCTCCTTCCACTATGCCAAAAAAAAAAATTAACATGTAGGTAGACAATATACTAGCGCCAGGAGGTAGGAAATTGGGTAGAATCCTGGGCCTGGAATTGGAGAGACTCATCTTCTAGCTTTCGAATCCTACTTCAATCACTTACTTAGTAGCTGTGTGACCCTGGCCAGCCATTTAACTCTGATGGCTCAGTTTCCTCATCTATAAAATAATCTGGGAGAAGGATATGGAAAACCAGTACCTTTGCCAAGAAAATCCCAAATGGGATCATGAAGAGTCAGATATGACTAAAATGATTAAACAATAACAACATTAGGGCTGAGGAAGAAGTTGCTACAGCCACAAGAAGACATAAATATGCAAGGATCAGTTTCATTTTCCTTTAAATCTTTCAGAACTCATCACTGACAGGCTTGGTTACCATATTAAATAGAAGTATAAAGTTCTCCATTAAACTGTTCAAGTAAATTTAAGATAAATCATCCTTAAAAGAATTACAAACCATTTCCTAGCACACCCTTTCCCTTCTTTCTCCAGGAATCACTCCTTATAACAGACTAAAAAAGAGAGGGGAAAAGAACATATGGGAAAATGCTCCAAATCACTAATAAAGAAATGCAAATGAAAAAGCTATCCTATCCAACAAATGTCCATACCTACTGACCCATTGCTAAGCATATACTCCAAGGAGTTACTGATTAAAAAGAAAAGTTTCAAAATACTTTGTTGTAGTAGTCAGAACACTGGCTACTACAAAAGGTGCTATATGACACCTTTTTTTTTTTTTTTTTTAAGTACCATAGAATTTGGAAACTAAATGAAAAATGTCTATCAACTGGAGAATGACTAAACAAGTTATGGCACATGAATGCAATGGAATATTATTGTTCTGTAAGAAATTATGAATATGAAGAATATAGAGAAATATGGACAGACTTCTATGAACTGATACAAAATGAAGAAAAACTAGAAAAACAATGTCAGTGGTGACAACAATGTAAATAGAAAAAACAACAACAAAACAATCAAAACTGAATGCTTGAAATTATAATGACTATCCCCAAAGAGAAGGAAGATAACTTTTCTCCTTCTTGGTAGAGGCAAGGGACTATGGATTGGGGAACACTGCAGATGTCAGACTTTTTCATTGTGTTGTTTAGTTTTGCTAATTTTTTTTGTGTTCCTTTTTTTTTTTTTTTTTTAAATTCTTTGTTATAAAGAATGACTCTGAGAGGGAGAAGGGGAAAGAGAGCACTGAGAAATGCAAATGTTGTAAAACAGAAGATATCAATAAAATGTGTTTTAAAAAGATTAATAAATACATTCCAAAATAAATTCTTGCTGGCCACCACTGGTCCTAACAAACACAGCTATTTTCCTTTTAGGCTGTTCAAAGATGTGCCATTTCATTAGGGAATATCTCAAATTATCATCATCATATAATTTAATAAAGTATCTACTAGGTACTGTGCTCCACACTTTACAAATATCTCATTTGATCCTCACAACAGTTCTGGGAGGTAAGTTATTATTATCATTCCCATTTTACAGCTGAGGAAATAGAGTGACAGCAAATTGCCTAGGGTCACATAATTGGTTAAGTGTTTAAAGCTGGGTTTAAACTCAGGTTTTTCCTAACTCCTGACTTCAGGTTCAGTGTTCTATCCACTGTACTACCCAGCTCCCAAAGCATCTGGGAGATCAGGGTAGGGCTAGTTTTGAATTCCCCAGCTTAAAAAACCTATAGATGACCCTAGCTCGAAACACAACAGATTATTGGAGTAACCCTTCTTTCTGTCTGTCTTGCCCAATTTTTGCTAATTCTTCCTTTGTCCCTTTAATCTGATTTTCTCTCTGTCCTCAGGTCCTAATTCAATTAATTTTTTTAAAATCTAATTTTCAAACAAGGAACATCCTTCTCTCTCTCTCTCCCCCACCCCAATTTCAATTCAATTTCGCTTAATTCAACAAATATTTATTAAGAACCTACTATGTGCAAACTACTGTGCTGGGCACTGGGAATACAAAGACCAAAAAGACACAGTTTTTGCCATGAAGAGAAATATATCCACTGGGGATATACAATAGCACATGGGCAAGTAAATCCAAGAAAAGTCACTAACAAATGAGAGGGGTAATCAGCAAAGGAACTGACATATGAGCTGAGTATTGAAGGAAAGTATAGATTCTGAGAAGCAAAAATGAGAAGGTAGTGCTTTCCCAGATTTAAGCATGGAAAACAGAATATCAGATTCAGGGAAAACCATGTAGACTAGCTTGGGTGGGTCACTGGTCTTTCTCCAGGATGAAAGATGAACAACAACAACAATAATAATAACACGAGTGCATGAAGGAAAATTATGGAAAAGAAAGCTGGAAAGATATGGGAGATGCTTAAGGTTTTAAGTGCCAGACTGAGGAGTTTCTATATTCTCTTAAAAGAATATAGATGGACTACCTGCCATCTAGGGGAGGGAGTGGAGGGAAGGAGGGGAAAAGTTGGAACAGAAGGTTTTGCAAGGGTCAATGTTGTAAAATTACCCATGCATATGTTTTGTATATAAAAAGCTATAATTAAAAAAAGAGAGAGAGAATATAGAATACCAAAGATGTATCAGGAAAGTGATGTGGTCAGTCTTGTGCCTTATAAAGATTAATTTGGCAGTTGTGGTGGGATGGATTAGAGAGGGAGAGAGATGGGAAGCAAAGAGACTAATTAGAAATCTCTGCAGTAGCCCAGGAGAGAAGGGATACCTTGCTTTTGATTATTTCATGACATCATACAGATCCACCCTTTCCCTCTGACCTTTTTATTCTATTAATTGCCTCATTGGTTGTTGTTGAATGATTCATTAAAGCACAGCCCTAATATTCTATCTTCCTTCAGAAATATGTCCTGAATCCTCGAAGGACATTCTGGAAGCCTCCTAACTGTTCCACACCATGAACCTGTCCCTGTCCCTTCTTCTGAGAGAGAACCAGGTTGGAGAGTATGATATGGCAGAGAAAGTCAGTCTTCCCAAGATTGCCCGTAGGATCATATATTTACAGCCAAAAGGGCACTGAAAAATGATCTAGCCAAATCTCTTAGTTTTACAGATGATGAGGAACATGATTCATTGAGACTCAATGACTTGCTAAAGTCACACAGGTACTAAGTAGCAGAGCCAAGATTTGCTTCAGAAGACTTTCCACTGGATGTTGTAACAATTATTCTCCCATCATTGAGGCTGCTCTAGGGATACAAGTCATTCCTGAGTGTAGTTGCTTCCCACAAAATGCTCCATGGAGTAGACCAGATAACCTACCAAAAGGCCCCAAGGATGGGAAATACAAATCTGGTCTAGTCATGATTTTTAGCTTGCTCACTTATTTCAGTTAGAAACTCCTTCCTGGATAAAAAGGAATGATTGAAACCCAGCCCTAGAAATTACTTAGAGAAGGGAATAAACAAAAATTCTCTCTTAAGAATAACTGTGACAGAGTTGGGAACATAGACCATGACTTTTTGAGACTTAAAGTCCCCAGGAACCTGGTAAAGTTTAGTGATATCACTATTTCTTCAATAAATATCTGCTATGAGGCCGGAGTGCTTCTGTGTCCTATGATCTATGTCTCAGTATAATTTTGTGTACAGGATGGATCTGTTCAACAAAGTGGGATGAATTCGTTTATCAAAACCAATTCAGTCAAGATTAGAAGAGAAGCAGAAAACTGGGGAAAAACTTTATATCCAATGTTTCTGAAAAAGGCCTTGTTTCTAAAATATATAGAGAATTAACTCAAATTTATAAGAACATAAGCCATTCTCCAACTGATAAATAGTCAAAGGAAACGAACAGGCAATTTTCAGACAAAGAAATTAAAGTCATTTCTATTCATGTGAAAAAAATGATCTAATCTCTTACCATGAGCTCTATTACCTTGCAACAACACTCACTTTTTCAGGCTGGCAGTACCTTAAAATTATATTCTAAGACAAGAGCCAGCTTGGGAACCAAATCACTATTGATTAGAGAAATGCAAATTAAAACAACTCCCAGGTACCACTTAACACCCTTCAGATTGGCTAAAATGACAGGAAAAATAATGAAAAATGTTGGAGGGGATGTGGGAAAACTGAGACATTAATACATTGTTTGTGGAGTTGTGAACTGATCCAACCACTCAATTTGGAACTATGCCTACAGGGTTATCAAGCTGTGCATACCTTTTGATCCAACAACGTCTCTACTAGGACTGCATCCTAAAGAGATATTAAAGAAGGCAAAAGGACCCATATGTGCAGAGATGTTTGTGGCATCCCTTTTTATGGTGGCAATGAACAGGAAACTGGTGGATGCCCATCAATTGGGGAAATGGCTGAATCAGATAGGGTATATAAATGTGACAGAATATTATTGTTCTATAAGAAATTATTTCATATGTTTATAAGAATTGCATATATTTAACATATATTAGATTATTTGTCATCTAGGGGAGGGGGGAGGGGAAGGGAGGGAAAAAATCTGGAACACAAAGTTTTGAAAGAGTGAAGGAATCTATCTTTGCATATATTTGAAAAAAAGCTATTATTTAAAAAAGAAAAGAAATTATTTCAGAGAGACCTGGAGAGACTTACATGAATTGATGCTAAGTAAAGTGAATAGAAACAGGAGAACATTGTACACAGCAACAATAAAATTATATAACGATCAACTGTGATGAACTTGGCTCTTTTCAGCAATAAGGTGATTCAGGACAATTCCAATAGATTTGTGATGGAGAGAGCCCTCTGCATCCAGAAAGAGGACCAGAAGGATTGAATGTGGATCACAACATAGTATTTTCACCTCTTTTATTGTTGTTGTTTGCTTGCTTGTTTTGTTTTGTTTGTTTGTTTTTTCATTTTCTCTTGTGCAGTGGATAGATGTGAAAATATGTGTAGAAGAATTGCACATGTTTACCCTACACTGGATTACTTGCTCTCTAGAGGAAGGGAGAGGTAAGCAGGGAGGGAGAAAAATGTGGAATATAGCGTTTTGCAATGACGAATGTTGAAAATTGTCTTTGCATGTATTTTGATAATTAAAAAAAACATTATTATATAAAAAAAGAATTACTCTGTTTATTTCACTGTGGTATTACTCATCATGATTCCAAGTAGCCAAAACTCTGTTTGGGTTTAATAAACATGTGATTTCTGTCCTGTCCAGTTCTGGAAAAGATATATGTGTAGACATCTCATAATGTAATATGGAGAACACTGTGGGTTCTTGGTGAAGAAATGAAGATGATAAAGGGGTTCTAGAACTGAGCGGCTCATAGAGATTGATCTTTTAAGGATAGCAAAATGACTGGAAAGGGTTGTTGATGAGGACGGGAAATCTAATCTCTTTCCATGAAGTATATTACCTTTGCAATGACACTCACTTTTCCAGACTGGCAGTATCTTAAAATTATACAATAAGATAAGAACCAGCTTTGGGAACTAGATTTCATAACTGGGAGCCTCCGTTTGCAATCTGATTGTTCTGGGTCAGCTTTCCAGTTCCTTTCTGCTGTTTACAGAGAAGGGACTAGGTTATTCTCTGCATCTCCATTCTTCAAGGAACTCATACTGCAACTCATAGTGTTCTCCTGCTTATTATGTTAGCAGCCTGGACAATTGGGCTGAAGTGCCAGTGTCCTTTGAGGATAGAGAGAACAGACAAGAGTTAGATTTTGTCATAGGAAGGAGGGCATACTGTAGGTATAGAATGCTTCTGAGTGATTTTACCTACATGTTGGTGAACCTTGTATTGTTTTGTGTTCTCTCCCTCCCTTCCTTCCTTCCTTCCTTCCTTCCTTCCTTCCTTCCTTCCTTCCTTCCTTCCTTCCTTCCTTCCTTCCTTCCTTCCTTCCTTCCTTCCTTCCTTCCTTCCTTCCTTCCTTCCTTCCTTCCTTCCTTTTTGACAATTAGGGTTAAGTGACTTGCCTAGGATCACATGGTTAGTACATGAGGTTGAATTTGAAGTTAGATTCTCCTACCTCAAGGGCCAATGCTCTAACCATTGTGTCACCTTAGCTGCCCAGTAGCTGTCTTTTCTGTTTGGAGCAAGTATCAGTTGATACAAGTCTCTCTGACTGATTTTCTTTCCTCATCCAAAAGCAGTCCATTCCCCCCCCCCCCCCCCCCCCCGCCCTGTTCCATTGCTTGATATGCCATGGGGTGGGAAAGTGAAGGTGGGGGAGGAAAAGGGGAATATAGTTTTAAGCACACCTAATTTTTTTGTTTTTTATTTGCCAAATGCCAAGTCATCTGCATCAGGGACTTGTCATTTATGTATAGCTGATAGATATAATATTTATTTAGTCCACTTCCCTCTACTCTTACCTCCTTATAATCCCCATCCTGACTCCCACCCCCCACCATAGTCATGAATTCTTCAGGGAAAAATCATTTTTCTACTTTTAAAACATCTATCTGGAAAGAATACTAAAATGACTGAAGGAACAGCAACTTCAATCAGATGTATTGCAAAGGGTCTACCCAGTGTCACCATTAAGAAAGAGCAGCTAGGCTGATGAAATAGAGCAGGGGTTCAATATCCCATCAGCTCTTGAGCTGCTAATAAATTCTTGGCTGAATTTTACCTAAGGAAAACAGAAGTCATTTCAAAGATTGAGCTGAGGAAAAAGCTTTCCAACTTGAAATATTCAGGCCTGGTTAATACCATGCCATTATTATACTGTTCTATTCTCCAAGGAACTCAAAAAAGTTCGGTGGAAAATATCTGACCACTTCTCACAACATTCCTGAAGTGAAGGAATGGGGAATAGTGTTAGATACCTAATGTCATACATGTAGAAAAATGGATGCTACCACCCTATCTCTTCTCACTTTGCTTCTTTGCAGAGATGGAAAATCACAAGGCTAGAAGAGCACTATATTATATTGACTTTTACGATCATTTTGATTGGTTTTACTGAATTCTTAAAAACTTCTTTATTATGAGGGATAATTCTCCAGGAGAGGTTGAGAGAGGGATATAGTGGGAAATATAAGTAATATAAAAGCAAAAGATATGAATATAAATTTATTTTTTTTTAAATCATCTGACCCTACTCCACATGCCTGAGAAGCTTTGTCATTATTAGGCAATGCAAATGTGCCATTGAAGGAGAGGTGAGAATCTGGCATAACCTGGGAGCTGGGTTCAAAGGGAGGTTCTTGCAGTTCTTGTTCTGCTCACTGATCCCTTTCTCCTGCAGACAAAAGATCATTTCACCTGAGTCCTTCCTGGTCTACCAATCCCCATTAAAGGCTTGGTGCTCCTTTGGATACCTGATAGAATCTTTTCTTTATCAATGAATATCAGATAAATGTACTCCCTTTCTCATGGGGGTCTTAAGTTAAGTGCATTTCAGTTTAAAAATGCTAAATAAAGACTTTTTGCTCTCAACATTTACTGGATGGTCTATCAGTTCTGTGGAAATCTCTAAGTCTCCGCCAAACCAATTAAAATGGACTGGGGTAGGAGCCAAAAAGAATGACTAATCCATCTTCCACATGATAACTTCAGATATTTAATAATAGTTGACATTGATGAATTACTTTAAGATCTTAAAGTACTTGCCAAATATTATTTCATTTGAGTCTCCCAACTCTGTGGAGTAAGTACTATGGGTAATATCCCCATTTTATAGATGAAAAAACAGAATTAGAAGGATTAAATGACTTGGCCACTGTCACACAGTAGATATCAAAGGCTACTGTATAATGATACAGTATTTCTTTGAGGGAAATACATTTTTTCTCTTGGCTAAACATCTTCTCCCCCTCACCCCCCAGGTCTCTTCCAAACTTTTTTCTCTCCTTAATGCCTTATGTAGTAAGGAGCTCTTAATCTCTTAATCTGACAATTTATTAAAAATTATAACTTTAGTGTCCTTTGTATTCCCTGGGTATTTTATTTTATTCATTTAAATTTTTTATTTTGAGAAGGGATCACCAGATTGCCAAAGGAGTCCAGGACACACACACTTAGCAAATGGATAAGAATCCCTGGTCTGCATGTTCTTCAGTTTATCGATATTCCTCCTAAAATTTAATGAGGCTCAAAACTGAACATTCTGGATACAGTCTCAGTAGGGCATTGTATGGGGGATTATAACCTTCCTCATTTTGGACACAACACTTCTGTTAGTTCAGCCCAGAATCGCTTAGCTCTTTTGGCTGCTGCATCACAGTGGTGACTCATACTGAGCTGGCAGTCAATTTAAACACCCCCACACATGAACTTCTGCCAATCCAGGTCTCCTCCACCCTGTACTTGTGCAGCTAATTTTTTTTTAAAGCTAAATGCAGGCTTTACATTTATCCTCATTAAATTTCATCTTGTTAGATTCAGCATACATCATTCCAGGCAACCAAGATCTTTTTCTAATTCCTCGCCAGTACTAGTCCAACCTCCCAGACTTGTGCCATCTGTAAATTGGCTAAGGATCACCTTCATCCTGCTCCACGACAAAGATGTCGAACAGAATACGACTCTGCAGCCCTCCACAAGAGAACAGATCTCCTTGAGTGCTGACATCAATTCTTTAATCAACACTCTGGCTGTGCTTATAGACTGTTAGCTCATACACTGCTAAAAGCTGGAAAGGATTTAAGAACTGAAAACCTGGAAGGGACTTTGGGACACGGGACAATGTGGAAGGGACTTTGGGACACGGGATAATGTTAGAAATGGAAGGGACCTAAGAACCCAAGCTGGAGAGGGATCTTTGAGATCATCTCCTCTAGGGAGTAATCTTCTTAATCTGGGATCTAGGAATTTAGAAAAAAATATTTTGATTTAAACAGAATTGATTTTCTTTGTAATCCTATGCATTTCACTTTATATATTTAAAAACATGATTTTGAGAAAAGATCTCTAGGTTTCACCAAACTTCCAAAAAAGTCTACATCACCAAAAAAAAAAAAAAAAGTTTAAGAATCTCTAACCTAATTCAAACCTTTCTCATTTTGTAAATGAGAAACTGAGGCTCTGTGGGTTGAAATACTTGCTAAAATACCATTCCAGGTTCCCTATGACTCTGGGCATCCCCTTGATTTGCAAGTCTAGTCTATATGTCAAGGGTTTATGATTTCACTGGCATAGGAACTCTAACAGCGATGGACCCATCTTCAGGCTTTAACTTAGTGGATAAATCTCAGAGAGGTTAAATTTTGTTACCTGGGGTCACCTAGTGGTTTCATAGGCAGACTCTGAATCTAATCTTCCTGAGTGCTTTTTCTGCAAGTGTAGAAATCCTAAAAAAAATCCTAATAATAATAACTCCCCCCCCACAATACAACATAACAAAAAAAGCAATAAAAACCCTAAAAAAATGGATGTCTACCACTCTCCTATTTTTTTCCTACCGTTTTTTTCTCTATTTCAAGAGTCTTCTTCCTACAGTCTGAAAGAAATCTCCAGAAAGTGTTGATTTGAACCACGACCAAAAGACCTAAAGGGTAAATAAATGTACCAAGCAGGAGACTGTAAATCTGTGTGGCAGATTGGAGCTGCAACAAATAGATCTTTGCCTTGGAAATCCATTCAATCAGCAGCAGTGCCAGACTGCGGGTAAATGTCCTCAAGGTGACTGCTGGAGTTAAGAAGACAGGATAGGTTTCCTCATCCAGTCAATTAATGAGCACTATTTGGCTGCCTGAGTAACATGAGACCAGGCCTGTCAGCAAACTAAGGATTCATTACATTTCCTCCATGGAAGCAATCCAGTCTTGTTCAATTCTAGTTCATTAAGCTCTGGGAATTCAGATGAAAAAAATCCCAACAAATACAAAACATAATCCCTGTCTTCAGTAAGTTTATCATCTATAGCATTTACAGCAATAATATGATAATACGCAAAATCTTTTAAGGACTGAGGAAAAAAAAAGTAGGCAAATGTTCTACGTTAGGAATTTTTAAATTGGAGTCCATGAAGTTTTAAAAAATAACTATATTTAAATATAATTGGTTTCCTTCCTAATTCTACATAATTTATCTTAAGTATTTAAAAACATAATTACGTGCAGACAAGATTAGAAAGGAAGCAATAAACTGGGAAAACATTTTTACATCCAAAGGATCTGAGAAAGGCCTCATTTCTAAAATACATAGAGAATTTATATGACTCAAATTTATAATAGTTCAAGCCATTCTCCAATTGATCAATTGGTCAAAGGATATGAACAGACAATTTTCAGATGAAGAAACTGAAACTATTTGTAGTCATGTGAAAAGGTGCTCCAAATCACTATTGATCAGAGAAATGCAAATTAAGACAACTCTGAGATACCATTACACACCTGTCAGATTGGCAAAAATGACAGGAAAAGATAATGACAAATGTTGGAGGAGATGTGGGAAAACTGGGACACTAATACATTGTTGGTGGAGTTGTGAACTTTTCCAACCGTTCTGGAGAGCAATCTGGAATTATGCTTAAAAAGTTATCAAACTGTGCATACCCTTGGATCCAGCAATGTTTTTCCTGGGCTTATATCCCAAAGAGATCTTAAAGAAGGGAAAGGGACCTGTATGTGCAAGAATGTTTGTGGCAGCCCTCTTTGTAGTGGCCAGAAACTGGAAACTGAGGGGATGCCCATCAATTGGAGAATGGGTGAATAAGTTATTGTATATGAATGTTATAGAATATTATTGTTCTATAAGAAATGACCAGTAGGATGATTTCAGAAAGGCCTGGAGAGACTTACATCAACTGATGCTGAGTGAAATGAGCAGGACCAGGAGATCATTATATACTACAACAACAATACTATCTGATGATCAATTCTGATGGACGTGGCCCTCTCCAACCATGAGATGATTGAAACCATTGCAATTGGTCAGTGATGAAGAGAGCCATCCAGAAAGGGGACTATGGGAAATGAGTGTGGAACACAACATAGCATTCTCCCTCTTTCTGTTGTTGTTTGCTTGCATTTTGTTTTCTTTCTCAGGTTTTTTTCTTCCTTCTTGCTCTGATTTTTCTTATGTAGCAAGATAACTGTATAAATATGTATACACATATTGGATTTAACATGTATTTCAGCATATTTAACATATATTGGACTACCTGCCAGTTAGGGAAGGGAGTGGAGGGAAGGAGGGGAAAAGTTGGAACAAAAGGCTTTGCAATTGTCAATACTGAAAAATTACCCATGCATATGCTTTGTAAATTTAAAAAGAAAAAAAAATTATGAGGAGAGATCCATAAGCTTTGCCAGACTGCCATGGAGTCCATGACCCAAAACAAGTTAAGATGGCCTGCTTTAAAAGGAAGAAAAATTACTTTTATTTGAGGGAATTAATTAATAGTTAGATGCCTAATGTGCTCAGAGATGGGGATACAGACAAAAGTCTCTGCTCTCAAGAAACTTACAGTCTACTAAGTATCTATGTCCAAGATGCAGGGCTAGGCTTTCAGGATACAATGACAACATAGTGGGATTTCCATTCTCCTGGGGAGAAGGAGGAGGGAGATAGGATAGATGGCACTAGCAACTGGAGAGGATGGTTCTAGAATGCTTTTTGTAGTTTGGGAACTTAAGGATCTTTTTTCTTGACTATTTTCCATCCTCCTACAACTTCCAGGGGTTCTTAAACTATGGCCCACAGGCCAGATGCAGCCACTGAGGACGTTTATGCGGCCCTCCGGGTTATGGCAAATGGGCTGAGACAGAGTGTGAGCTTTTGTTTTTACTATAGTCCGGCCCTCCAACAGTCTGAAGGACAGTGAACTGGCCCCCTATTTGAGGACCACTGCTTAGATACTGATCCAACAACACTCCCCTCAGGAGGAAACCTGGAGACCCTGCTCCACTCTGAGCCAGCTCCCTGCCTTGGGTCAGGCTCCTCCCTCATCCCAACTCTGCCTGTGGGCATAGTCCTTCACACTACTTGAACTTGAAAGAGTGAGGAATCACCAACTATAATCTTTCTGCCACTTTTGTCTCCAGGCTATCTGGAGACATTGCTATCTGACCTGAAGATGCATCCTAAGGGCTCTCAGACCTAAACATCTTCACTGTTCCCAAACCTTCCTAAATGTGCCTTTCTTAATTTCAATGTGTACCCCTTAAGAGCAAGGACTATCTTTACTTTTCTATTTGTGTCTTTAGAGCTTGGTGCAGTTATTGACACAAAGTGAGAAATGAATAAATGCCTTTTTATTCATTCATTCATCCATTCACTGAAGGAAGATAAGATTTCAGAGAGACAGAAATAGAAACCTTGCTTTTCAGGAATGGAGATGCACTCAGGGCTATGGTCATCACAGGAGCACAGATTGACAGATGGAAGGGACCTGAGAGCGCCACTAGCTAAATCCCTTATTTCTCCATAAGGAAACTGAGACCCAGAGAGCTTAAATGATTTTGGCCAGGAGAGAAAACTTCCTGGAGGAGGCAGTAACTGGAGTGGTCTTGAAAGAAAAGAAAAAACAGGAGAGAATTGGAAAGAAATCAGGAAACAGCCAGGGGCCCAATTTGGCTGGAATTTAGAAAGCTTAAAGGAGAGGACTGTGGGAAGGGGAGCCTCCCATACATTAAGCTGTAGTTGGCTTCCTCCCTCCCTTCCTTGCAGGGAAAAAAACCCAATCAAAATGAAATAGCTCTCTTGAAAGGAAAGCTTCAGAAAGGAACATTGGCTGTGTCTGCTGGCTTTTACTTCAGATGCAGGCACACTGAGGGGCAAGAAATAATTACATTTCAAAAAAAATCTCACGGCCCTATCCCAGAGCTACCCGGTTAACGTTTAATTCCATCTGCATGCACCATCTCCTCCCACTGTTCAATAATTTACACCTTCATTTTTTATTCACTCAGTTGTCAGATTCACTGGCATGTCATAGCTCCCAATTTCAAACTACATTCTGATTCCTTTCTTTCTCTAGAGGGCAATAGCTTTCCCTGCTGGCAGGAGATGATAGGAGTGCACCTTTGGGACAGGAGTCCTGTTGTAGATCATAGGCTGGTGGAGGCTGGAGGGGCCTTAGAGACTTGCCTAGGCAGACAGTTTTATTTTACAGAGGAAGAAACTGAGGTCCAGAGAGGGATGGAGTGGCCCCAGGTTACCCAGCAGAGTTCAGACTAGAACCCTGTGTCTCCTGCTAACTAACCCAGCTTTCTTTTCTTTGTACCTCAGTGTTATTGGGGAAATTGAGAACCCTGATATTTTTCACTCAATGCAGGCTTAGAATGGCAGAAGGAAAGGCACATCATTGGTTTCCCCAACCCCTAAATGACTGTTAATTCTGGAAATGACAATGGACAGATACTATTTTCTCCTCTCTCTCCAGCTTTCTTTTCTTCTCTCTTCCTCTTCTTTTATTCTTTTTTCTCTCCTTTCTCCCCTATTTACCTTCTATTTTTCTTCTTTCTCATCTTTTCTTCCTCTCTCCTTTTCTCTCCTTTCCCCTTTCTCCTCACTTTCTCCTCATTCCCTTACTTCTCATTCTCATTGTTATTTGTGGGAGTACCAATTTGGTATTGGCAGGGGGATCCATACTGCCCCTCCTCTTTGTCTGCAGCATCCAGCTGGATCAAGCCCTTTGGTTTAAATGACTCAGAATCCTACAGGAAAACCTCCTCAGTCTGAGCCTGTCTCAAGGTGCAGGATGAGTCAGCCTTCTCTTCCATTTTACTAATTTGTGTTCAGATCATGTTGCTTCTCTGGTGCCAGGTAGGAACAAGGAGACTGAAGCAAGTTGAAAAGAAGCTTGATTTGTGGACCAAGCAAAGCACCTAACAAATTTGTTCAGCTGCTATTAAACAAATATGATGTGTAATCCCCCCATCTCCTCCTGCCCGGGGGCTTCCTGCTGGGTTGAGGGGGAGGGGGATATCCTGACAAATAAGATATAGTTCTTATCTTTGAGGAGCTTACAGGCTATTTTAGGAGGTTACAAGCAGGCTTGTTCTTGAGCCAGTTAGGATTGGTGCTCCAAGATCCCAATTGTTAAATTTTCAGTGTGAATTGAATTAAGATTCAGTGTGAATACACCTCATAAATAGGTAAACACCACAAATCTGGGCTTGATTCCTTGTTTTACAGACTGTATAGATGAGAAAGTGTTGAAGAAAATGATAGTAGGTCAACAAATCTATTTTTTTTTTTTTTTAAAGAGTAACAGTTAACAATTTAATTTAGCAGATTAAACTTAAAAACGGGTCTTGCGTAAACTGTTTCCAGAGATCCTGTTAAACATTAACTAGCACACCCTGGATAAAATATATACACAGCACAAATTGGAATATAAAATCTGTGAGTACAACAAATTACAGGATCTAGTTCTAGCTAGGGACAAATCCAGTTAGGGAATCCTTCCTTGAGCAGGTGACATTTGAGTTATACTTTCTGGATGGATAGAGAACCAGGAAAATGACGTTATTTGTATAGAGAACAGCATAAGCAGTATGGGAGAGGCAGAAGATGGCCTGGGAAAAGGAGACTTGCTTCAGTCTCCTTGTTCCTACCTGGCACCAGAGAAGCAACAAGTGTAGGGGGATAATCAGGGGAGTTTCTTCATCGGTCTAATAGGCTTACAAGGTAATGAATTTTGGGGATTGATTGAATAGTCCTATTCAGGGTAAGAGAACTAGGAGAAATCTACTAGTTCAATCTTAGTACCCTGTCTTTAAGGGGGAAGACATATCCGAGGACAGTCATTGAATGGGGACAATGTGTTTAGCTTGAGCCACCCCATTGTACTGGCCTATAAAGCAGAGTCTTCAATTTCATACAGGTCTTTTCCACTTAAAAAAATAAAAAAAACAAAACAAAAAACAGACCAGAGCACAATAAAGCTAATAGCAATCCTGAGTCACTCTTAATAAAGCTAAGAGTATGCAAATTGCTGTGTTGGGTCAGGGATACCTGGATGTAAGTAGAAGGAAGTACATGTGCCTTTGCCTATGTAGCCCAGGAGAAGAATCTCGTCAGAACTGGGGATGGCAGCCATGGAGAAGCCATGGTCCGAGTTTCTGAACCCCAGCCTCCTGGAGAGTGGAGAGGACATTTGGGAAGGCAAAGGGGAGACTTCCTGGGAAATGTTGAATTCCTAATTCCTGGACACCTAACTAGAGGTGAGTGGAAATTATTGGACAGTGCAATTCCAGAATCCAATTTCCTAGTAAGATAAAAGGATTTCTTAGGCAATTCCGGTTCGGGGGGGAATTGTCTGTTTAGCAATTTCAATATCAAGAATTTTGAGGTCTGTCCTTTTATATGGAGAAAGGGCATTTCTGAGCAATATCAGCCTTTTAGACAAGCAGATCTCACATATGTTCTTTGAAGCTGTAGGACCATGGGAGAGTCTAAGTCATAATATGGGAGGGATAAATACCTTGACTTTGTCCTTCACTATTACCAC